>NW_027362311.1:0-95318 GCF_039654945.1 Dendrobates tinctorius | reverse complement strand
GGGCACAGTACCACTTAAGACAACTGCAGTGGGAAGTTCTGTCAGCGCAGAAACAATTGAAAGGGCGTATAGAGGGTGAACTATGTCCCTCCATGGAGGTAAGAAACGCCCTACTCTGGTGGACTATAGAAGAGCATCTAACAGCCGGTGTCCGGTGGCAGAAACCAATCGAGGACCTCATTACAACCGACGCAAGTGCCACAGGGTTGGGAGCACACCTGAGATCCCACTCGATACAGGGAACCTGGTCCTCGCTAGAAAAGGATCACGGTTCAAATGTAAAAGAACTGTGGGCAGTAGAGAAAGCCGTGAAACTTTTTCTCCCCTTGCTTCGGGGCCGCCACACCCGAGTCATGACGGGCAATCGTGCAGTGGTAACTTATATCAACCATCGGGGGAGGGGAAAGAGATCTCGGGGCCTCATGAAAATACCAAATCTACTTTTCCAGTTAGCTGGACAACATCTGTTGTCCATCACGGCACTGCATATAAGGGGTGTCGAAAACACTCAAGCAGAATTCCTGAGTCGCAGACACCTAAGACAGGGGGAATGGTCCCTAAACCCCCAAATTTTCCAGCAAATAGTTCAGGCTTGGGGCAAACCAGAAATAGACCTGTTCGCCACCTCACGCAACAGCGAGGTCAGGAAGTTCTGCTCACTGAATTCAAAAGAAAATCCCTTCGCAGTAGATGCCCTACAAATAACTTAGAAGTTCTCCCTGGCCTATAAGTTCCCCCCTGATAACAAAGATCCCCGTAGTAGTCCGGAAAATCAGGGAGGATCGCGCAAGAATAATTCTTATAGCTCCGTTTTGGCCAGGGAGACCTTGGTTCTCCCTTCTGGGACTCATGTCAGTGACAGATCCATGGATCTTACCAGAGGTTCCAGACCTACTCTCCCAGGGACTGGTGGTCCACTCTTAGGTGGGGGCTTCCATCGGGCAGCCTGGATTTTGAGAGGGCGCTACTGAGTCGCCAGGGATTCTCACCAGGGTTAGTCTCAACCCTGTTGAAAAGTAGGAAACCTTTAACATCCCAAATCTACGGTAGAACGTGGAAAAAGTTCCTAGGCTTCCTGGGGGAGTCTTTGGGGGATGTAGCTCCAGTGGGACCTATCCTAGAGTTCTTTCAGTCGGGGCTGCAACTCGGGTTGGCCACTGGCACCCTCAGGGTCCAGGTCTCAGCTCTGGGGGCCCTGTATGGCTGCGGCCTACCGGCCAATAGGTGGGTGTCCCGGTTTATAAAGCCCTGTGGCAGATCGAGGTCGGTCATTATCCCAAAGATAACTCCGTGGGACCTGAATCTAGTCTTAGAGGCTTTAACCAAAGATCCCTTTGAACCATTACATGAACTGTCACCAAAACTACTCACATTTAAAACTGTTTTATTGGTAGTCTTAACATTGGCCCGTAGAGTGAGTGACCTACATGCTCTATCTATATGCCCTCCATATACGCAGATCTTGGATGACAGAGTGGTTCTAAGACCAGACCCGGCCTATCTCCCCAAGGTGGCCAAAAACTTTCATAGGACTCAAGAGATCTCCTTGCCATTTTTCTGTAATAATCCTAAAAACCCTGGGGAGCAAAAGTTCCATACATTGGACGTAAAGAGAGCCATATTACAATAAATGTCAATAACTAGTCAGTGGAGGAAAGATCAGTCCCTGTTTGTAGCTTTTCTGGGTAGTAGAAAAGGGTACGGGGTAGCAAAGAGTAACATTGCCAGATGGATCAGGGAGGCCATTATGTTATCCTACTCTGCAAGTGGCGCTCCGGTTCCAGAAGGCATCAAGGCTCGCTCCACCAGAGCCGTGGCTGCCTCCTGGGCAGAGAAGGCTGAGGTATCGATTGAGCAGATTTGTAAAGCCGCTACTTGGTCCTCACCTTCGACCTTTACTTAAGCACTACCGACTTGATCTATCTTCCTCTACTGACCTAACCTTTGGTAGAAGGGCGCTGCAAGCGGTGGTCCCTCCCTAGGGTGTCTTATTCTACAAAAGTCTCTCGTGTGCCGTCATGGGAGACGGGAAAACACCAAGGTTACTTACCGGTAGCCGGTTTTTCCGGAGCCCATGACGGCACCTGTATATCCCCCCCCCCTTATCACTCCTTTGGTGTGCACTATTGTTTGGGTGCTTTTTTAGTAAGATATAATGTGGTGATAGTTTTACAATGTGTACTAACCCGGGGTCCTCTCATGCTCTGTAAACCAACTGAAGCGAGGGAGAGGTACCGCCCCTTTTCAGTAGGGTTCCTGTCCTGGCTGGGCGGATCCCCTCTCTCATGTGTGCCGTCATGGGCTCCGGAAAAACCGGCTACCGGTAAGTAACCTTGGTGTTTCTCATGATTTGATACACCTGGCTATGAAGTTCAAAGCTCAATGAGGTTACAAAACCAATTTAGTGCTTCAGGAAGTCAGTAAAAAGTAGTTAGGAGTGTTCAAATCAAGAAAATGATGAGTGCCCATACTTTTGCACTGGTCAAATTTTGTTAAAATGCAGATTGCACATTTTCTGTTAGCACAATAAACCTCATTTGAATCCAGAAATATAACTGAGTCCATCAGTTATTCGATATATGAAACTGAAATAGCTGTTGCAAAAACCAAAATTGTTATAAAGAAAAAAGGTTAACATTAATAGGGGTGCCCAAACTTTAACATATGACTGTATGTAAAACAAAATCCGCAGTGCACATGCTGCGTTTTTTTCCATGCAGATTTGGTGTGGAATGAAAAATGCAGCATGTCACTACTTTTGTGCGGGTTTGCTGCAGTTTTCCACCTGCTCCATTCTAGAAATCTGCAGGTGGAAAACCGCAGGAGAAAACTGCACACAATATGCAGTAAAATTGCACAAAAAATGCACTAAATCTGCAGGAAAAATGCAGGTCATTTGACCTGCGGATGTAGTGAATTTTGCGTGGAAAATTCCAAAGCAGAATACGCACCATGTGCACATAGCTTAATAGAAAAAACATGTATCCCAAATTTCCAAGCCTCTCATTTCTACGGGTTTCATCGTCCTCACCCAAGGCGACTCATCAGGAGACTTTAATATTGACCTATGTTCAAGCGAGACTAGACAAATAAACCTAAAATCATGTATCATGTTATCCGAAACAGTCAGAGAACTAGCCCCATATTGGCAGATCCCAAACTTCAAACTATATACTGTGTTAAGGCCCCGTCACACTAAGCGACTTACCAGCGATCCCGACACCGATATCAAGGTGTCAGGATCGCTAGTAAGTTGCTATGTGATCGCTGGTGAGCTGTCACACAGACAGCTTCACCAGCGATCAGCACAGCGATGCCGAGCGCCCGTCATCGCTGGCCATCCCTGTAAAAAATAGAATCAAAATAAAAAATATAGTTATTCTCACTTTCCGACGTTCCGTTCAGCCATCCTGCCTCTCTCCACGCTCCGGTCCCAGTGATCCTTTGCGTGAATGACCGCGAGATGTCACGGTCTCGAGGGATAACAAAGTCTCGCGGTCATTCGTGCAAAGGATCACTGGGACCGGAGCGTGGAGAGAGGAAGGATGGCTGAACGGGACGTCGGAAGGTGAGAATAACTACGTATATTTTTTATTTTTTTTATTATTTTTTACACCTGATCGCTGGTCTCCCGCCTGTCACACACACGATGCGTGCTGGCCAGCGGGAGACCAGCGACCAAAGAAATGTCCAGAGGTTTCTTCCAGCGATCAGCGATACCGGCAGGGGGGCCGCTCGCTGATCGCTGTCACACACAGCGATCTCGCTGGTGAGATCGCTGTTACGTCACAAAAGTTGTGACTCAGCAGCGATCTCGCTACCGAGATCGCTTAGTGTGACGGGGCCTTAAGTTTATAAGCCCCTCCAGTTTCAGGAATAGATAGTATGTGACAATACAGTATAATTCTTGTGTTTTTTCTCCTATAGGGACTGCCCTAGTTTGGTAATGTAACTGCTGTTAATTAGTAGTGCAGACAAATTGTCCTAGACTAAACTCAGTCTTCAGACGGCCCAATATGTACCACTCAGGGAAAACTTACCTGCTCCAAAGATCATTAGCAGCTTCTAACTAATGGCCATGCTGCGGTCTGTCAGGGAATGAGTGCAATATCGGTATAGAGACTAGGGATATGTGCAATCATAATGTCTGGGAGATCTGTGCCATTATTTAGTATGAATATGGAAATTATCTCTGAAAGGTAAGTGTTCCCTGAGCGGTATATACGGTATTTTCACATACTATCTATTCCTGACTCTGGAGGGGCTTATAAACTTACACAGTATATGGTTTGAGGTCTGGGATCTGCCAATATGTGGCTAGTTTTCTGACTGTTTCGGATAACATGATACATGATTTTAGAGTTTTTTTTGTCTAGTCTCACTTGAATATAGTTCAATATTAAATAGTCTCCTGATGAGTCGTCTTTGGTGAGGACGATGAAACCCGTAGAAATGTGAGGCTTAGGGTGAGGTGACGTATACACACTCACTCTATCTACTGAACTGTGGGGTACATGTTTTTTCTATTAGTCACCTTCTGACTAACCTTCAGGGAGTGAATTATGGTTATAGTTTTACATTTGGAATTAATAAAGTTTAGTTTTATCATTTTGTCTGTGAATCTTCTAATCAAGGGATAATTACGTGTATGTGTGTGTATATATATATATGTATATACACTACCGTTCAAAAGTTTGGGGTCACCCAGACAACTGTGTTTTCCATGAAAACTCATACTTTTATTAATCAAATGAGTTGCCAAATTAATTTAAAATCTCGTCCAGACATTGACAAGGTTTGAAAAAAAGATTTTTATTTGAAATAATAATTTTCTCCTTCAGACTTTGCTTCCATCACAGAATGCTCCCTTTGCAGCAAGTCCAGCATTGCAGACCTTTGGCATGTGTACCATACGGTCAAGCTGCTCCCACAACAGCTCAGTGGGGTTGAGATGTGGTGTCTGCACTGCCCACTCCATTACAGATAGAATACCAGCTGCCGGCTTCTTCCCTAAATAGTTCTTTCATAATTTGGGTCATTGTCCTGTTGTAGGATGAAATTGGCTCCAATCACGCGCTGTCCACAGGGTATGGCATGGCGTTGCAAAATGGAGTGATAGCCTTCCTTATTCAAAATCCCTTTTACATTGTACAAATCTCCCACTTTACCAGCAAGAAAGCAACCCCAGACATCACATTACCTCCACCATGCTTGACAGATGGCGTCAGGCACTCTTCCAGCATCTTTTCAGTTGTTCTGCACCTCACAAATGTTCTTCTGTGTGATCTAAACACCTCAAACTTGGATTCGTCTGTTCATAACACTTTTTTCCCATCTTGCTCTGTCCAATGTCTGTGTTCTTTTGCCCATATTAATCTTTTCCTTTTATTAGCCAGTCTCAGATATGGCTTTTTCTTTGCCACTCCGCCCTGAAGGCCAGCATCCCGGAGTCGCCTCTTCACTGTAGACATTGACACTGGCGTTTCGCGTGTACTATTTAATGAAGCTGCCAGTTGAGGACCTGTGAGGAGACAATTTCTCAAACTACAGACTCTAATGTACTTGTCTTGTTGCTCAGTTGTGCAGCGGGGCCTCCCACTTCTCTTTCTACTCTGGTTAGAGCCTGTTTGTGCTCTCCTCTGAAGGGAGTAGTACACACCGTTGTAGGAAATCTTCAGTTTCTTGTCAATTTCTCACATGGAATAGTCTTTGTTTCTAAGAACAAGAATAGACTGTAGAGTTTCACATGAAAGTTCTTTTTTTCTGGCCATTTTGAGAGTTTAATGGAACCAACAAATGTAATGCTCCAGATTCTCAACTAGCTCAAAGGAAGGTCAGGTTTATAGCTTCTCTAATCAGCCAAACTGTTTTCAGCTGTGCTAACATACTTGCACAAGAGTTTTCAAGGGTATTCTAACCATCCATCAGCCTTCTTACACAGTTAGCAAACACAAAGTACCATAAGAACACTGGAGTGATGGTTGTTGGAAATGGGCCTCCCTACACCTATGAAGATATTGCATTACAAACCAAACGTTTGCAACTAGAAAAGTCATTTATCACATTAACAATGTATAGTGTATCTCTGAATCATTTAATGTTAGCGTCATTGTAAAAAGCTGCTTTTCTTTCAAAAATATGGAAATTTCTAAGTTACCCTAATATATATATACCATTAAGTAAATGTCCAGAAGAGACAATAAAGATATATGGCACTTCAACATAAATATTTAACTCCAATCCTTCCTTATGATAACGTAAGGGCAAAAGAAGAGATCCATAAAAATAACATTTTTACTTCAAATAATAAAAACAATAATTTATGTAAAATAAAGCAGAATGCCTCAAAAATCAGGACGGAACAACTCGTGCAAAAATCAGTGGAAAATACAAAGGTAATGAATGCTCATATATCCAAAATTTAATGCCAAAAAATATGCAAATAATTATTTATCATAAAGTGCACAGTGCCAGATATATGAAAAAATATATAATTCTTCGACTAAAACGAAATTAAGGCATTATTTTCCATTGATTGTGCCACATCATATAAGGTCAAAAGACCAAACAGCCACTTAGCATAGACAGTATTCAATACAATGAACAGCTGAATAGATGACTGCTAAGTAATCCCAACAGTCAATAGCAAGAGGTGTGAATAGTAAAGGGAAAGCAGTGCATCTAATTCACTGATTATACCATGCCATGTAAGGTAATAGACCAAAATGTCACTAATTCTAAACAGTATGCATACTATAATCAGCTGACTGAACGCTAAATAATCCCAAATGTCAATAATAAAAGTTATAAGTAGTAAAGGGAGAGCGATTCACCTGATGCAGAGTTGTGACACTCTTCCTGACACCCCGACACGTGTTTCACCGCTCGGCTTCTTCCTATATATAAATTTTCTCAGTGAACTCATTCCTCATGTTTGGCCTTATTAAAATAAAACCATTCACACTCCACTGGCGTGCCGGCTCCACTTCAGCGGTGTTGAGACTCACTGTCCCGGGGCTTATGTGAGGTTCTCACATCACACGAGCCCTGCACCCAATCAGCGGCAGCTTCACTGTTCCTTCCTTCGGACGTAATGAACATCAACAGGCAGCCAGGGCTGCGGCTGTTCTCTGACGGCCTCATGATGCTTGATTTGTCTGAAAGTGAGGACAGTGACGTCAGCGCTGATTGGGCACAGGGCTCACATGACGTAACAACCTCAAAAGAGCCCCAAGAACACAAGTGCCGACACCACTGAGACGGTGCCAGTATGGGAGGTTTGTACAAGTGTTTTTATTTTAACAGGACCAAACATGAGTAATGAGAAGGGGTTGTCCAACTAGTTGTCAACCTTTTTATCATAAATCCCAGACAGGGAAAAGTCATTATTATACCTAGAGTGCGAGAAATGAATTACAGGAAAATCGAATTTTGTTGACCTTCAAAAATAACTCAGACGAGGAGAACCTATATATATTATTCACAGATTGTACAAAAACATGATGCACGCGGCATGCGTTCAAGAATGGAATATTATATGGGAGTTTTATAGGATAAATTCAAGGTGAGAATATTATATGGGAGTTTTATAGGATAAATTCAAGGTGAGAATATTATATGGGAATTTTATATGATAAATTCAAGGTGAGATTATATGGGAGTTTTATAGGATAAACCAAATATCAACAGAAAATAAACGACTAGAGTTGAGCGAAACGGGTCTAAAAATTTCAAAAGTCACCGACTTTTGGCAAAGTCGGGTTTCATGAAAAGTTTGTTTCGCGCTCTTTTTCAGCCAATCAGGGGCCACGGACACTGTGGGCAACGTGATGACATAGGCAGGGGTCACCACCATCTTTCAGAAGGGGATGCAAGTGATTGGCTTGCTTTGGTGGGCGTCACAGGGGGTATAAAAGGGCGTGCACGCCGACCGCCATGTTACTCATGCTGATCTCAGAATAGGGAGAGCTGCTGCTGATGATGATTTTGTAGGGAGAGCGTTAGGCAGGGAAGAAGACACCAAAAACTGCTTCTGCTGCTAGCGATTTTGCCTTTACAACACACCAGTCACTGTGTGTGCAGTGCAAGTGGAGGCTATATTTTGCTGGATCAGCGGTGTTGGTTGTTAGGCTGCCTTCTAAGGCTTCCTGACGGCTACATTGCTGTTTTCCTCTGCTCTGCAAACTGCTTTTTTAAAAGCAATCCCAATTTTTTTTTTGTCCTGGTGAGGTACGGAGCATGCATTTTTTCACACCATACAGCGGTGCACACTCCTCACACAGTACCGTGTAATGGCTGTTATCACAGCCACAGTGAAGCTGTGTGTCACTCTGTAACAGTAAGTCGAGGACATATTCCGTTCTTACAGACCTGCACCTTCTAGTTTTGTCTAGCTTTCAAACAGTTAAATATATTTGCTGTTTGATCACATTCAAAACTATAGAGAGACAGCGTGTGTCAGTCCGTATACTTAAAAAACACGGAGCTTGACAATTTTACGTACACCAGACAGCCGTGTACGTGCACGCTCCTCTCTCAGTACCGTGTAACAGCTGTTATCACGGCCACAGTGAAGCTATCTGTGTGTCGCTCTGTAAGGATAAGTCGAGGACATGTTCCATTCTTACAGACCTGCACCTTCTAGTTTTGTCTAGTTTTCAAACAGTTAAATATATTTGCTGTCTGATCACATTCAAAGCTATAGAGAGACAGCGTGTGTCAGTCCGTATACTTAAAAAACACGGAGCTTGACAATTTTACATACACCGGACAGCCATGTACGTGCACGCTCCTCTCTCAGTACCGTGTAACGGCTGTTATCACGGCCACAGTGAAGCTATCTATGTGTCGCTCTGTAAGGATAAGTCGAGGACTTGTTCCGTTCTTACAGACCTACACTCTAGGGAGATTCCTATTCTGCCCAATTCTATATATACCTTGTAGTTTGTCATACACTAGCCAATTTCTGCCTGTGACATAGCGCTGTGATATTCAGTGGGCCTCACACAATCCAAAAGTGTCCAGTGTCCACAAGTGTGTGCAGAAATTAAAAATCTCCGTTATCCTCTAGTGACATTTTTCACACCTGCGACATCGAGCCTGTGACATAGCGCTGTGATATTCAGTGGTCCTCACACAATCCAAAAGTGTCCAGTGTCCACAAGTGTGTGCAGAAATTCAAAATCTCTGTTATCCTCTAGTGACATTTTTCACACCTGCGACATCGAGCCTGTGACATAGCGCTGTGATATTCAGTGGGCCTCACACAATCCAAAAGTGTCCAGTGTCCACAAGTGTGTGCAGAAATTCAAAATCTCTGTTATCCTCTAGTGACATTTTTCACACCTGCGACATCGAGCCTGTGACATAGCGCTGTGATATTCAGTGGGCCTCACACAATCCAAAAGTGTCCAGTGTCCACAAGTGTGTGCAGAAATTCAAAATCTCCGTTATCCTCTACTGACATTTTTCACACCTGCGACATCGAGCCTGTGACATAGCGCTGTGATATTCAGTGGGCCTCACACAATCCAAAAGTGTCCAGTGTCCACAAGTGTGTGCAGAAATTCAAAATCTCCCCTGTCCTATAGACACCTTGTACCTTGTTTTACATTACTATATAGTTTGTTGGATTTTATCTACATTTCTACCAAAAATGAGGAAGGCTGGTGGAAGAGGCCGTGGAATTGGGCGGGGGTCGGCAGCTGGTAATAATGGTGTTTGTGGTGGATCTGATGGTAGTGGCAAAAGCAAAATAGGACCGAATGCAGGAGGTGTTGAGCCTGCGTCATCGTCTGGCTCCACAAGGCCTCGAAGGCTTAGTTTTCTAGGAGTTGGCAAACCGCTTTTAAAGCCAGAGCTTCAGGAAAAAGTTTTGTCTTACATTGCTGACTCAGCCTCCAGCTCTATCGCCTCCTCTTCTGAAGTTGTAAAAAATAAAAGCACTGAGTCGTCATTGGAGGCTCATGTTCATGAACCACACCTTTCCTTGTGTCCTTCACCCCAACCAAGATTGAAGGATGACGCAGGCCATACTACTGATTACTCCATGGAGCTGTTTTCACATACCATGCCTGGATTATCAAGTGAAATGGTGAGTTACCCAGGCCAAGATGAATCTGAAATGGAGTGCACTGATGCACAGCCACTGATAGATGATTCTGCTGGTACATGCACTCAGAGCACTACATTGTCCTCGCAGTGTACAGAGCCAGATTCTGACCCTGATGAGACTCAGGTGCCCCTTCCCTCACACTATACCACCATACACGGTGACACAGAGGAAGGTGCACATGACATTGAAGAGGAGGTGATGGATGACCCAGTTGTTGACCCAGATTGGCATCCATTGGGGGAAGAGGGTGCTGCTTCCAATAGCTCAGATGAGGAGGAGGAGCATCCACAGCAGACATCGACATCGCAACAGCTGTTATCTGGCAGGCCCGGAGCACTCCAAAGACAGGTTCCAAAAATCAAAAGAGTTGCTGGACAGCTTGTCCAGAGGGTCAAAATATCACAGCGTGCTAGGCCGCAAAATGTCTGCCAAAGTAGGAAGAGTGCAGTGTGGCACTTTTTTGAACAAAATCCTCATGATCAGGCCAAGGTTATCTGTAAGAAGTGCGCAAAGACCTTTAGCCGAGGGAAAAATCTGAAAAATTTGAATACCAGTTGCATGCTTAGACATTTAACCAGCATGCACTTGCAAGCGTGGACACAACACCAAACCTCAAGTACCACATGTGCAACTGATCACAAAGAAGGTAGTCAGCAATGCTACATTGTTTCCCCCACTGTAAGCCCACCGGTTAGCACAGCAGCAAATGTTGAGGTGTCGTTGCAAGGCCACAGCAGTCAGGGAATCCCACTGTTATATCAACGAAAGACTGAATCTAGGCCATCAGAAAGAACACCAACTCCATCACCATCATCAACCCTCTCTCAGTCCGCCCTGTCCACCGCTACTTCCACCATATGCAGCTCTCAAGTCCAGCTCACCCTCCCAGACACTATGAGTAGGTCAAGAAAGTACTCAGTCTCTTATCCGCGTACACTGGGTTTGAACGCCCACATTGCCAAACTAATCTCGTTAAAGATGATGCCCTATCGGTTGGTGGAAAGTGCAGCTTTCCGCGAACTCATGGCCTATGCAGTACCACGCTATGACCTACCCAGTCGCCACTTCTCTCGCAAAGCCATCCCAGCCTTCCACCATCATGTGAAAGACCGCATTGTCCATCCACTCAAGCAGTCAGTGAGTGGAAAGGTGCACCTCACAACTGATGCATGGTCCAGTCGGCATGGCCAGGGCCATTACGTGTCCATCACTGCGCACTGGGTTAATGTGGTGGATGCAGGGTCCACAGGGGACAGCGGTGGTGGGACAGTGCTGCCTAGCCCACGGTATAGGAAACAGTTGGCTGTAGGCGTTCGACCCTCCTCCTCCTCCAGAAGCGAAAGCTCGTCCACAGAGCGCAGTCGTACGAGCACTCCATCTGCAGCTGCCACTGTTCCACACGAGATGTCCCCCTATTGAGCAGCTAGTGGAAAGCGTCAGCAGGCTGTGTTGCAGATGATGTGTTTGGGCGACAGACACACTGCCGAGGTGCTGGCCGAGTACTTTCAGCGACAAACTGAGTCATGGCTGGGCAGTGTACATCTTGAGGCAGGCAAGGTAGTTAGTGATAACGGACGTAATTTTGTGGCAGCCATAGCCCTATCAAAACTCAGCCACATACCTTGCTTGGCTCACACCTTGAACCTGGTGGTGCAGTGCTTCCTCAATAATTATCCGGAGCTAACAGCCCTTCTCCAGAAGGTGCGAAGACTGTGCGCGCACATCCGCCGGTCGCCTGTACACTCCATTCGTATGCAGAAGCTGCAGCGATTGCTCCACCTTCCCAACCACTGCCTCATTATCGACATTGCAACAAGGTGGAACTCCACCCTGCACATGGTTGTGCGAGCAGAGACAGGCCATAATGCATTTGTGGGAGGATACACGGCCAGGCACTTTGAGAGCAGACATGGAGTTGACAGGTGTGCAGTGGTCGAAGCTGAAAGACCTCTGTAAAGTCCTTCCGTGTTTTGAGGAATGCACACGGCTGGTAAGCGCAGACGACGCCATCCTAAGCATGAGCATCCCACTTATGCGTCTGCTCATGCAAAGTTTGACACACCTTAAGGAGCAGGCGTCTGCAGCCAATGTTGACGAGGAGGAAGAGGTGGAGGGAATCCTTGATGGCATTCAGCCATTGTCTGCTCAGGGACCTCTCCTGGACAAGGTGGAGGAAGAGGAGGATGATGATGGGGATAATTACTTAGGAGGATGCATCTCGTGGGGCAAGTGAAAATGTTGGCGTGGCAAGGTCTGGTACAGGGTTTGTGCGTGACTGGAGGGATGTGGATTTGCCAGAAAGTGCTCCTCCATCCAGCACTCGCAGTGCATCATTGACACCGGGAACATTGGCCCACATGTCAGATTATGCCTTGCAGATCCTAAAAAGGGACCCACGCGACTACTGGTTGGCCAGCATCCTGGATCCATGCTATAAAGGCAAATTACAAAACATCATGCCGCAGGAGAACCTTGACCTAATATTGGCTACTAAACAAGCAACTCTGGTTAACCGGTTGGTTGAGGCATTCCCAGCACACAGCAGCGGTGATGGTTCTCACACGAGCCGTACGTGCCGGGGGCAGCTTGGCAGAGGTGTTCGTGGTGCACACAGCAGAAGTGGCGTTGGAGACAGGGGTTTCATGACAATGTTGTGAACTGATTTTTCACCGACCGCTCACACAACTGGTAATACTGCATCGATGGAAAGTGACAGGAGACAGCAGTTGTCAACTATGGTTAACAACTACTTTTCCTCCCATATCGATGTTCTCCCTCACAGGTCATTCCCCTTTGACTATTGGGCCGCTAAACTGGACACCTGGCCTGAATTGGCACAATATGCCTTACAGGAGCTCGCTTGCCCAGCTGCAAGTGTGCTATCGGAAAGAGTCTTCAGTGCAGCTGGATCAATCCTGACAGAAAAAAGGACCCGTCTGTCAACCCAAAATGTAGATGATCTAACCTTCATTAAAATGAACCATGCATGGGTTTCCAAGGATTTTGTCCCACCTTCCCTTGATGACACATATGTTGCCAGAAAAATGGCTTGCTTTGGTCCTCCTCCTATTCCGCGAACTTGACCTATTTCCCCTTTTGCAGCAGCTGAATGACCCACATCTACATATGCCACTTTGTAAACCTCCCTAAGTGGGCGGCCCCCCCCATGGCCAGGGTCAAAACCTAGCGCACAAAACCATGCGAGTGCCGTTGCCCTGGACAGGTGGGTAGGCCGACTCTTGGGCGCGGGCACTGGCATAGGGTCCCTCATAGTGCAATCAAGTGTCTCTGACAGTGGTGGTGCACACCCGCCGTCAGACACACCGCCGTACTATGAGGGGCCCAGTGCCAGTACCGACGCCCATGAGTGTGCCCCCCTTGCTTGGGCAGGGCCCCAGCATTTGCAATGTTTACCTCTCCCTGCTCCTCCGCTGTGTAGTCTGGGCTGTCAAATCCTTCACTGGGACTGCCACTACAAATTGATTGAACTGAAAGATGATGGTTAAGATGTAGCTATGCCCTGTCCTGCTGGCCGGGCTCTAGCTCCAGATGATCAGTGGCTTCCATTTCTTATGGACGTCGACTCACAATTACATGCAGTGGTGGTTTATCATCAGCTTTCACAGTTTTCCTACTCACAAACGTGTGACATTCCGGCGCACATTTCAAAATGTGCCCTCTCATGCCAGTCAAATAGAATCGCCTACAACCTGTGGCTTCTGTCTTTTGCACTCCAAAGTTACGTGACAGATCATGATAGCCAGTGAGCACCATGTTTACATCGCTCCCTGTGATAAAAATTGGATTGAGATGAGTAACAGTGATGGAATCAACGGAAGTGCGATACAGCAAGACTTTATTCACAAAAAAATGTTTTCACTCTCTCAACACACAAATTAATTGAGGGTCAGCATCGCCTATGAGAATTGTGACGGAAGTTTTTCCCATGAATAATAATTCCTAGCTTTCTGCAATCAATAGCCTTTATGTCACTAATTGTATGCATCTCATTTCCTATTGCGGAGAGGCTGGACTGTATTACTGAGACAGAAATATATATGAAGATTTAAAAATAACACCAAAAGTATATAGTTGTGTACGCCTCAAATGCATTTCCTTTTTTCCACGTTTTAGATTGCTGTGTAATCCATACTGAGAACACGGAGATTTTACATGTTTAAACTATGCTATATATACCTGCTATCCAGTGATAAAGTACCCTTTCTCAACTTTGTACAATCTGGTCAAATCCATACTGAGCCTGAGAACATCTGAGTCTGCCTCCTGATCTATAGACATATATTTTTAATGTGTAAACTAGGCTACATATATACGTGTTATCCGGTGAAACTGTACCCTTTATCAACTTTCTACAATGTTGTTGAATCCATACTGGGCCTGAGAACGGCTGCCGAGCTGTTAAGCAAGCTACAGCACCTGTGGTTTGGACACGTAATTTTTTCAGGAATGACGGTTAGGTCTAACTCCGGAATTGCGGTTGACCTGAACTTACTGGGAAATCATCGTTCGCGGGGAATAATCTGAATCCCAGATCCCCATCACTAACGGAGTTCAGCAGGTTATCTGCACCTGTAAGCGACAAAAGCTGGTCCTTTCAGTGTAGCGTGCATGCAGCCCCAGACATGTACTGGAATGCTAGACCTGTTATTGCTCGATCTCACGTGCCACAGCCTCGCGTATCCCTCTAGTAAGCTTGACGCGTACCGCGGGGCCATGCCGGAGTCTCGGTCGTTAACGGAATAAAGCTGAGAAATCACTAGCACAACTACAAACGGACATACCACACCACACACAGAATCGACAAAGCTTGCAATCTGTCCATCTTTTCTGTAGCTTGTATGGTAGTGGTTTCCCGGGTGCAGTCCAATTAAGCCACAGGCTCCACTCCTGGTGGTGCCCTTTTGGACATTCCTTTAAGGTTCAGCTTTGCAATCATACTGCCCCCGGAAACCAAAAACTTTGCCTTCAGGGACGCTGTTTGGAGGTTCGTGTGAATAACGCCGCCCGATCAGCAGTCGGCATATGGGTCGCCCTCCAAGGGCTGTGGGGTACTCGGTACCGGGCCAGTGTCAGTGGGATGTGTCACAGCGGCGGTGACCCGGACGGTGGCCCTGGGTGCCCATGTAAATGGCGTGGTATAATGGTAAAGAGTTTATATAGATAGTTTGACGCCACCTGTGGTGTTCGGCAACATAGATGTTAGGCCGACGCTGCATTCAGATCCTCTGGGACTGATGGTGTTGTGCAGCAAAGATGGTGAAGTTCCCCACAGGTGGAGCTGGAGTCCCAGGGAAGTGTAGATGTAGTGATGGGGGAAAGGCACAGGCGGTGTAGGTGCTGGTACCCAGATGTAGCGGTGCTGGAATAACTAGGACACCAGAGCGTGCAGTTCCAAAGCTTTACTCACAGTCTGCAGGTTACACAGATGCCTGCCTCCGTGCTGTGTCCTTCGGGTCAGGACCTCTGCCAACCTCCAGGACCAGAATGAAAAGCTCCCTTCCAACACTCCGCCAACATGTACCTTCCTGAACATCTCCTTTCTAGCGCTTGTGGGGGAAGCACTCACAGGACCGTGGTTCACTGAAACGCCTCCTGTCTAACAGATGTTCCTCAGACTTTACTTGTATGGCAGACAGCTGTAGCCTTTTCCTTCTGCCTCGCACACGTCGATGCTGGGGCCTCCGAGCCTTAGTTGGGTACAGAGCATTTATAGCTGCTACTTCCCCCGGTTTCTGCTGCAGGAACGTCAGTGTCCCTACAAACTCGGAGACCGGAATCCGGACCATGCGCACCAGCTAGGAGTGAGCCTTAACTCTGCTCATCCTCCAACTCCCCTTCTCACGTCCACACACTTCCCCTTCCCTGCACAGAGTGCCCTAACTTACCTCCTCCCGACCACAGAGAGCAGCTCCTCAGCAGTCAGGTTCAGAGGTCTCCCTTCTGGCCTGGAGTGGGAAATGTGTTGTGTGTTGGTTTCACTGCTAGAGAGATCCTTCGTTACTCCCAAGCTTGACAACACACTCCCTAGGAGGAAGGTAATGCCACAGTGGTGACCGTACTCTTGGGGACGCCACAAGTGCACTGAGGCCCAGCCACTGCTGGATGATGCTGCTGGTACATTGACCCAGACCACTACATTCCCCTCGCACGCTACACAGCCAGAATCTGACCCAGAGGAAACTCAGGTTCCCCTTCCCGCATACTATACCACCTTACACGGTGACAAAGAGGAAGGTGCAGATGAAAGTGCAGGTTCCTTGAGCAGGTGGGGGGGCATACTCATGGGCGATGGCACTGGCACAGGGCACCGCATAGTACGCAAAAGTGTCTCTGCCGGTGGGAGGGCCTAAACAGCCAAGTGCAGTGAGATGGAAGATGGGGACGACAAGGAGTTCAGAGTAGTGCAGGTATTCCCTAGCAAGGAGACTTATGTAATTGTTTTCAATGTTGGGACAGCAATTTTTGGGGAGCACTATACTCTGGAGAATGATATATGGGGCCCACCATACACTGGAGCATTCCAAAGGTGGGCATCAGACACTGGAGCAGCATTTACAGGGCCCATTATACACTAGAGCAGTAGAAATGGGGCCCATTTTATATGGAGCATTATTTGGGCCCATAAGACAGTGGAGCTTCATCCATTGGGACCAACATATACTGTAGCATTATGTGGAGCTCATCATATACGGTTTAAAACATTATATGGGACCAATGATTCTGTATGGAGAAATATATGGGCCTCATTACTCTGTATAGCGCACTAAGCGCTGGCCATAATACTGTATGGAGTTATATACTGTCCGTTTTTGGAGGTATTGGAGAATTTAAAATGGATATCAGTCATGAGATGTAAGAAGTGAAGTATTTTTCATTGTACTATACTGCTATTTCTCTGCCGTATCGGAGCATCATGAGTTGTGGTATGTGTTAGGCCGGGGTCACACTGGCGAGGAATACGGGAGAGTGAGAGGCGCTAAAAGCACGCATTAGACACGGACCAATGATTCTCTATGGGGTCCCTCGCACCAGCCGTATATTTCTCATCCGTATTCTACGGTCCATGCCAATTGCAGCATGCTGCGATTGTTAGCGTACTACACCCGTAGTATGCCAATGCAAGTCTATAGGTGCGCAAAAAATACGGATTACACACGGACCACACATGTGACTTGCGAGAAATACGCACCAGGTGTCTTTTAGTAAAGCCGGCAATTCAGTGCGCTATACAGTAAAGTCACACTGACAGGTTTAATAAAGAAACGAAAGAATAGATATAGACACATAGAATACATATATATATATATACAGTGGGGAAAAAAAGTATTTAGTCAGTCAGCAATAGTGCAAGTTCCACCACTTAAAAAGATGAGAGGCGTCTGTCATTTACATCATAGGTAGACCACAACTATGGGAGACAAACTGAGAAAAAAAAATCCAGAAAATCACATTGTCTGTTTTTTTTTCATTTTATTTGCATATTATGGTGGAAAATAAGTATTTGGTCAGAAACAAAATTTCATCTCAATACTTTGTGATATATCCTTTGTTGGCAATGACAGAGGTCAAACGTTTTCTGTAAGTCTTCACAAGGTTGCCACACACTGTTGTTGGTATGTTGGCCCATTCCTCCATGCAGATCTCCTCTAGAGCAGTGATGTTTTTGGCTTTTCGCTTGGCAACACGGACTTTCAACTCCCTCCAAAGGTTTTCGATAGGGTTGAGATCTGGAGACTGGCTAGGCCACTCCAGGACCTTGAAATGCTTCTTACGAAGCCACTCCTTCGTTGCCCTGGCGGTGTGCTTTGGATCATTGTCTTGTTGAAAGACCCAGCCTCGTTTCATCTTCAATGCCCTTGCTGATGGAAGGAGGTTTGCACTCAAAATCTCACGATACATGGCCCCATTCATTCTTTCATGTACCCGGATCAGTCGTCCTGGCCCCTTTGCAGAGAAACAGCCCCAAAGCATGATGTTTCCACCACCATGCTTTACAGTAGGTATGGTGTTTGATGGATGCAACTCAGTATTCTTTTTCCTCCAAACACGACAAGTTGTGTTTCTACCAAACAGTTCCAGTTTGGTTTCATCAGACCATAGGACATTCTCCCAAAACTCCTCTGGATCATCCAAATGCTCTCTAGCAAACTTCAGACGGGCCCGGACATGTACAGGCTTAAGCAGTGGGACACGTCTGGCACTGCAGGATCTGAGTCCATGGTGGCGTAGTGTGTTACTTATGGTAGGCCTTGTTACATTGGTCCCAGCTCTCTGCAGTTCATTCACTAGGTCCCCCCGCGTGGTTCTGGGATTTTTGCTCACCGTTCTTGTGATTATTCTGACCCCACGGGGTGGGATTTTGCGTGGAGCAACAGATCGAGGGAGATTATCAATGGTCTTGTATGTCTTCCATTTTCTAATTATTGCTCCCACAGTTGATTTCTTCACTCCAAGCTGGTTGGCTATTGCAGATTCAGTCTTCCCAGCCTGGTGCAGGGCTACAATTTTGTTTCTGGTGTCCTTTGACAGCTCTTTGGTCTTCACCATAGTGGAGTTTGGAGTCAGACTGTTTGAGGGTGTGCACAGGTGTCTTTTTATACTGATAACAAGTTTAAACAGGTGCCATTACTACAGGTAATGAGTGGAGGAAAGAGGAGACTCTAAAAGAAGAAGTTACAGGTCTGTGAGAGCCAGAAATCTTGATTGCTTGTTTCTGACCAAATACTTATTTTCCACCATAATATGCAAATAAAATGAAAAAAAACAGACAATGTGATTTTCTGGATTTTTTTTTCTCAGTTTGTCTTCCATAGTTGAGGTCTACATATGATGTAAATTACAGACGCCTCTCATCTTTTTAAGTAGTGGAACTTGCACTATTGCTGACTGACTAAATACTTTTTTTCCCCACTGTATATATATACATTCTATATCTCTTCTTTGGTTTCTGTTAGAAATCCTGTCATAGGGCTCCATTACATGTCCATTTTGCAAGCCTGCGAGAAAATCTCGGCATACGGATTACATACGGATTACATACGGATGCTGACATGCGCAAAATACGCGACCACACCTTGATTATGGATGACATACGGAGCACTATTTAGGGGTCTGTCATCCGTATTACGCCTGTAAAATACTGACCGTATTTTGCGCAGGTTAGTGTGACTCCAGCCTTAAAGGGGAGCTCTTTGGCCCTGGGCCCACGAAAACCTGGAGCCAGCCATCCCCCCCCCACAACTGTAGCCAAATAACCCCCATTTTTCAGTGCGTAACTAGTATTATGAAGTTAATTAAGGTTGACAAGCTTCAGTAACAAGAATTTATGCTTTTGGCATTCAAATGCGCACTGTAAGTGTGTTTCCTGTCCTCCTCTCACTGCCGACTTTAATTCTCCATTGACTTACATTGGGTTTCGGGACGACCCCGACTTTTCCCTATAGTCGGCCGATTTTGCTCGACCCGACTTTTGGAAAAGTTGGGTTTCATGAAACGAAACTCGACCCTAAAAAAACAAAAGTCGCTCAACACTACTAGTTACACCTCTCTAGAGTAAGCCTGGCCAATGGTGCAGTGGGTCCACATCCACCAATGTTACATCAAATAACTGTGCACACCTCACAGAAAGAGGCACAGATCATTCGGCGCGCATAGCAGCAAATTTTGGCCTCACCCTAATCCACGACCATTTACAACTGCTTTCTCCCCCGGCAGGAGGAGTTGTCAGAGGGACACTGGTAGTGAGGGAAATTCAGCAGACGCCTGAGACTGCAGGGCGTAGACCCAAATCCGGGACTGTCCGCTGTATCCGGGACAGTTGGGACTGGAGATGAGCAGGTGGATTCATGGGTCTCTGGTCCAGCGTGCGTGGGACCTGGGGATTATTTTTTGTGCCGTCATTCACAGTCGGAGCCTCCAGAACGTTCTCCTCTTTATGTAGCGTCACTATACGACACCCGGCTTATTTGTGTCTGTAAGGCCGTGTTCACACACTGCAAAAATAGGGTGTTTTTGTTTTCTGCAGGATCCGCACCATCTACAATAACAATCTTCTCCCCCTTATTTGATGCGTTCTTGGTGCAGAGGTGAAGCTGCGGTTATAATGCGCTTTTTAGAGGACAGAAAAGCTTTGATTCTGCACTTAATAAAGTTTCTGCAGTTTTTTACCTGCGATTTTATTAGAGAGAGAAAAGCCCCAAATCCGCACAGATCAGCCGCGTCCTCGGGCGCACAGCGGGCGCCTTTTATGGTAAAGTAGTTTTTATTAAGGATTTATTTACATAAATGGGGAAAAGGAAAAGGGGAGACAGATTATAAATACCCAGTAATACAGACAAGAACCAAACAACAGCACAAAAGAGAAATGTAAAGTCATGAAAGAGAGAGGCAGAATAAAGGGGAGAAAGGGTTAAGGAGGAGACTGGGGAAGGAAAAATAGGGTTTGTTAACCCCTTACAGACCTTGCCCTTTTTCTTTTTTGCGTTTCTGTTTTTCTCTCCCCTTCTTCCCACAGCCATAACTTTTTATGTTTCCGTCAGTATGGCCATGTTAGGGCTTGTTTATTGCGGGACAAGTTGTGCTTTGGAACGACATCATTGGTTTTACCATATCGTGTACTCAAAAATGGGAAAAAAATTCCCAGGGCGGTGAAATTGCAAAAAAAGTGCAACTCCATAACTTTTTTCGGATTTTCTTTCTACCATATTCACCAAATGCTAAGACTGCCCTGCCATTATGATTCTCCAGGTCATTACAAGGTCATAGACACCAAACATGTCTCAGTTCTTTGTATTTAAGTGGTGAAAAAAATCCAAAATTTGTTGGAAAAAAAAATTGCTCCATTTTCATGATCTCGGGTTGGGTGAGGGCTTATTAGGGTGAGGGCCGAGTGGATGTTTTTATTGATCCCATTTTGGTGCAGAGTTGATATTTTCATCATCCATTATTGCATTTTAATTCACTGTCGTGGCAACCAAAAACCCTAAATTCTGGCATTTTGGCCGTTTAGCGATCGGGTTGTTCCTTTTTTTATTGATAGATCGGGCGATTCTGAACGCGGCGATACCAAACTTGTGTATGTTTGGTTTTTCTTTTGTTTTATTTTGAATGGGGCGAAAGGGGTGGGGTGATTTGAACTGTTAGATTTTTTAATATTTTTAAAAACATTTTTTTTACTTTTGGCCTGCTTCAATAGTTTCCATAACTCTGCAAAGGAATACGTGGATTTCATCCGCGCTGCCCAAATGATGAACTTCCAGAAGGGTAATAAAGTTTGACAGTGGTTTATTCTACGCGTTTCAAGGTTTATTGAACCTCTTCTTCAGGAAATACCACATGACGCATACATAGGTGGTGCATTAAGTACACACAGATTTAAAAAAAATGAGCTCCAGTCAGATGACAGATGTCGAAGTTCATAGTTAGCAGACAGTATAAATATTCATAGTAAGAGTTAGAAGCTGTTCTTATATTCACATGTCTATTATAATTCCACAGGTTGTTGAACAAAAGGAAAAAAATAAGGAAAATTAAAAAACACATATATACTGAGCAAGAAAAGCAAATCTCGGACACGAACTCCTAGAGATCTGCCTCAGCTTCCTCTAGCTCTGCCGCCCGACAATCAGACCCCTCGGCTATACTAACAAGCTCCTGCAAGCGGATCCGATGTGGAAGAGACATAGGATGAAATAAACCATTAAATAAACATTAAATTGTAAGGATCTAAATTTTAATCAATTAAAAATAAATGTTTTATTAATAAAAAAATAATATAAATTTTTTTAAAATCTTAGGTTTGGCTTATTATAAAAAAAAAAGGGAATCACTCATCTGTAAAAGCTCAGTGGCAGAGTGGGAAGGACGATGTGCTCCACACCTGCAATAGTGCGCACATGCTCAGGATCGCACCGCAGGAGGAGCACACGGCGCTTCTCCCAATACCACATGGCTGTTACATCTCCCGCACAGAGTCAGATTATACAGCGACCGGTGTAAGTCACATCCCAAAGTTTAAAAAATCACTCCTTCAGCAGCGTTATTAACACCTCCTGAGGATAGCAAATCATGTCAGAGGATGATTTCTTTAGGACAAAGGAATGATTGGTTCTATATAAAGATTTCTGAGAGGAATATTAACAAACTTAGAAAAATATATATATATACCAGAAATCATTTTTATAATTATACTGGGGTCCACAGACAGTCCGGAAAGAGGAGAGGGTTAATGCTCTGTAGAACTACTATTTCTCTGAGTGGAGATAGAGTAGAAAAAATTGATAAAACAGTGTTTAGGGCTTTCCCTTACCCGCTCTGCGGGAAAAAGAGAGAGTGACGCTCTATATGTAATTATGGTGTAAAATGTATCAGGAAGGACCAAGAACACCTAACAAGGGGGACAATCACTTATTTGGCGTTACTCATCCAATTTTCTAACCGCAGCACCATCAGTTTAATCCTATTACTGTGGAGCGCTTATAGTTAATAAGTCTCTAAATTTAAAGGGCTTACTAGACATAAAGGAGTATGATGGAAATAATTATATTAAAAACACATTAAAAATACTTCCCTTATAAAACATGAATAAGATCTTTTATAACAATTAAATAATCATCAGGTATTTCATGGTGAAATTCCTTATAAACTCCCATAGAAAAATAAATATCAAAGGACATCCATAAATATAAAAAAAATATAAATAAATACATATAACAACCTCCATTAATAAATAAAATAAAAACCTCTGTGATCTCATGAAGACCCTGTGGTTTGAGGCTTCTTAATTTATGGATCCAATATACCTGTTTCCTGTTTAATTTCAGAAGCCTATTTGGAATATGAGTAGGGATATGATCAATAGGAATAATTTGTAACTTATTAAAATCTTTATTATGAACTAAGGTATAATGTCTCAAAAGACCATGGGTAAGAAGTAGAGATGAGCGACTTTGCCTTTTTTCGCAAAAGTCGGGTCGAATGAAATCAGCCGATTATTGTGAAAAGTTGAAGGCCGACTGAAACACGAAACCCAATGTAAGTCAATGGGGAAGAAAAGTTGGCAGGGAGTGGAGGACAGGAAACACACCTACAGTGCCCATTTCAATGCCAAAAACATCAATTCTTATTCCTTAAGCTTGTCAACCTTAATTTACTTTATAATAATAGTTAGGCATTGAAAACTGGGGGTTATTTGGCTAAAGTTGTGGGGGGGTAGTGCTGGCTCCAGATTTTCGTGGGCCCAGGGCCAAAGAGTGTCACTGGGCTCCTTTAACATATGCCACAATTCATGATCCTTTGATACGGCAGAGAAATAGCGGTATAGTACAATGAAAAATACTTCACTTCTTACATCACATCACTGATATCCATTTTAAATTCTCCAATAGCTCCAAAAACAGACAGTATATTCCTCCATACAGTATTATGGCCACCGCATAGTGCACTATACAGAGTAATGAGGCCCATATATTTCTCCATACAGAATCATTGGTCCCATATAATGTTCCATACAGTATATGATGAGCTCCACATAATGCTACAGTATATGTTGTTCCCCATGGATGAAGCTGCACTGTCTTATGGGCCCAAATAATGCTCCATACATAATGGGCCCCATTTCTAATGCTCCAGTGTATAATGGGCCCTGTAAATGCTGCTCCAGTGACTGATGTCCACCTTTGGAATGCTCCAGTGAATGGTGGGCCCCAGATATCATTCTCCAGAGTATCGTGCTCCCCAAAAATTGCGAGGGACCCCATAGAGAATCATTGGTCCGTGTCTAATGCGTGCTTTTAGCGCCTCTCACTCTCCCGTATTCCTCGCCAGTGTGACCCCGGCCTAACACATACCACAACTCATGATGCTCCGATACGGCAGAGAAATAGCAGTATAGTACAATGAAAAATACTTCACTTCTTACATCTCATGACTGATATCCATTTTAAATTCTCCAATACCTCCAAAAACGGACAGTATATAACTCCATACAGTATTATGGCCAGCGCTTAGTGCGCTATACAGAGTAATGAGGCCCATATATTTCTCCATACAGAATCATTGGTCCCATATAATGTTTTAAACCGTATATGATGAGCTCCACATAATGCTACAGTATATGTTGGTCCCAATGGATGAAGCTCCACTGTCTTATGGGCCCAAATAATGCTCCATACATAATGGGCCCCATTTCTAATGCTCCAGTGTATAATGGGCCCTGTAAATGCTGCTCCAGTGACTGATGTCCACCTTTGGAATGCTCCAGTGAATGGTGGTCCCCAGATATCATTCTCCAGAGTATCGTGCTCCCCAAAAATTGCTCCCAACCTTTAAAACAATTAAATAAGTCTCCTCGCTAGGGAATCCCTGTACTCTGGACTCCTCGTCGTCCCCATCTTCCATCTCACTGCACTTGGACTGTTTAGGCAGAGGGCGTACAGACGTGATGTCATCGCGCTCTTTGACCAGAATGTCACTGTCAGGAAAAGTGTTTGGTTTCCGGGGGCAGTATGGTTGCAAAGCTGAACCTTAAAGGAATGTCCAGAAGGGCACCACCAGGAGTGGAGCCTGCGGCTTAACTGGACTCAACACGGGCAACCTCAACCATCCAGCCACAGAAAAGCTGCACAGATTGCAAGCTTAATTCCATTAACGAACGAGACTCAGGCATGCCCCCGCGGTCCGCGTCCAGCTTACTAGAGGGACACACAAGGCTCTGGCATGCGAGATCGGCCAATAACAGGTCTGTCATGCCCTTACATGTCCGGGGCTGCACGCGTGCTACAATGAAAGGACCAGCGTGTATCGATTACAGGTGCGGATAACACGCTGAACCCTGCTAGTGATGGGGATCTGGGATTACAATTCTTCCCCATGAACAAGCATTTCCCAGTAAGTGCAGGTCAACCATAATTCCGGAATTAGGCCTAAACGGCATTCCAGAAAAAATGAAAAAATTAAGTGCCCAAACCACAGGTGCTGTAGCTTGCTTAACAGCTGGGTTCCTCTGCTGAGTAGCACACAGTTCTTACATAAACAGGCGGCATAGCTTGGTTCACGGGTGGCCAACTCTGCTGAGTAGCATACACAATTACTAGGCCCAAAGTATTAAGTGGTGTAAATGCAGTCAAAAACTGGTTCTTTCATAAACAGGCGGCATAGCTTGGTTCACGGGTGGGCTCCTCTTCTGAGTAGCAGACACAGTTACTAGGCCCAAAGGGATTTTAGGACAATATGTGGTAAAAAATTATTAGAAACACACACGGTGTAGCTCCTTCACAGGTGTAGCACACCGCTGACTACCAGACACCGCTACTATGCCCTAAAACTGTCTATTATCATTGAAAACCATTATTAATGTGAAAAAAAGATACGCTTTTGTTTAACGAAACGTTCTCGAACGGAAACTCGAACAGCTGAATTTTAATCAAAGTGTTGTAGTTCGACGAACGGATCTAACACCGCCCAAAACAGCTAGAATTTGAACTTGGCCAACAGTTCCACTCAAACACCACTCATCTGTAATCAGGAGGCAGACTCAGACGGTCTCAGGCACAGTATGGATTTGACAAGATTGCAGAAAGTTGAGAAAGGGTACAGTATCTCCGGATAACAGGTATATATAGCAGAGTTTAAACATTTAAAATCTCTGTGTTTATTTCCGGAGTACGACAAAGACACTCACAGCCTCAGTATGGATTAGACAACAATCTAAAATGTAACAAAAAGGAAATGTTTTTGAAGCGTACACCAGTATACACTGTTGGGGTATTTTTAAATCTTCATTTATATCTCAGTCTCAGTAAGACAGTCCAGACTCTCCGCAAGAGGAAATGAGATGGATAAAAGTACAGACATAAAGTCGAGTGATTGCAGAAATTTAGGAATTACTAATCACGGGAAAAACTCCCAGGAGAATTCTCAGAGGCGATGCTGACCATCAATTACTTTGTGTGTGGAGACAGCGAAAACAGTTCTTTGTGAAGAAAGTGTTGCTGTATCGCAGTACCGTTGATCCCATCACCGTTACTCATCTCCATCAAATTTTGATCACAAGGAGAGATGCAGACATGGTCCTCACTGCCTATCATGATCTGTCAGGTAACTTTGGAGTGCAAAAGACAGAAGCCACAGGCTGTAAGCGATTCTATTGGATTCTATCTGTCTCCAACGCCACTTCGGATGTGTGCACCACGAACACCTCTTCCATGTTGCACCCTACGGCTCGTGTGAGAACCATCACCGCTGCTGTGTGCTGGGAATGCCTTAAACAAACGGTTTACCAGAGTTGCTTGTTTGTTAGCCAATATTAGCTCTAGGTTCTCCTGTGGCATGATGTTTTGGAATTTGCCTTTATAGCGTGGATCCAGGATGCTGGACAACCAGTAGTCATCATCGTTCATCATTTTGGCAATGCGGGGGTCCCTTTTTAGGATCTGTAAGGCATAATCTGACATGTGGGCCAATGTTCCCGGTGTCAATGATGCACTGTGAGTGCTGGGTGGAGGAGCACTTTCTGGCAAATCCACTTCCCTCCAGTCATGCATAAACCCTGTACCTGACCTTGCCACGCCAAGATTTTCTCTTGCCCCCTGAGAAGCATCCTCCTCCCCTAAATAATCATCCCCATCATCCTCATCCTCCTTCTCTTCCTCTTCTTCCTCCACCTCGTCCAGGAGAGTTCCCTGAGCAGACAATGGCTGACTGTCATCAAGGCTTCCCTCCTCTTCCTCCTCGGCTGCAGACGCCTGCTCCTTAATGTGCGTCAAAGTTTGCATGAGCAGACGCATAAGTGGGATGCTCATGCTTATGATGGCGTCGTCTGCGCTTACCAGCTGTGTGCATTTATCAAAACACTGAAGGACTTTACAGAGGTCTTTCAGCTTCGACCACTGCACACCAGACAACTCCATGTCTGCCCTCAAACTGCCTGCCCGTGTATCCTCCCACAAATGCATTACAGCCTCCCTCTGTTCGCACAGCCTCTCAACCATGTGCAGGGTGGAGTTCCACCTTGTTGCAATGTCGATAATTAAGCGGTGCTTGGGAAGGTGGAGCAATCGCTGCAGCTTCTGCATACAACTGGAGTGTATGGGCTACCGGCGGATGTGCGAGCACAGTCTTCGCACCTTATGGAGCAGGGCTGTTAACTCCGGAAAATTATTGAGGAAGCACAGCACCACCAGGTTCAAGGTGTGAGCCAGGCAAGGTATGTGTCTGAGTTTTGAAAGGGCTATGGCTGCCACAAAATTCCGGACGTATCGCTAACTACCTTGCCTGCCTCAAGATGTAGACTGCCCAGCCATGACTAAGTTTGTCGCTGCAAGTAGTCGGCCAGTACCTCCGAGGTGTGTCTGTTGTCGCCCAAACACATCATCTTCAACACAGCCTGCTGACGCTTACCACTAGCTGTTCGATAGTGGGACACCTCGGGTGCAACACTGGCAGCTGCGGATGGAGTGATCGTGTGACTGCGCTCTGTGGATGACCTTTCGCTTCTGGAGGAGGAGGAGGAGGGTCGAACGCCTACAGCCAACTGTTTCCTATACCGTGGGCTAGGCAGCACTGTCCCACCGCCGCTGTCCCCTGTGGACCCTGCATCCACCACATTAACCCAGTGCGCAGTGATGGACACGTAATGGCCCTGGCCATGCCTACTGGACCATGCATTTGTTGTGAGGTGCACCTTTCCACTCACTGATTGCTTTAGTGCATGGACAATGCGGTCTTTCACATGCAGGTGGAGGGCTGGGATGGCTTTTCAAGAAAAGAAATGTTGACTGGGTAGGTCATAGCGTGGTACTGCGCAGGCCATGAGCTTGCGGAAAGCTTTACTTTCAACCAACTGGTAGGGCATCATCTCTAACGAGATTAGTTTGACAATGTGGGCGTTCAAACACAGTGTACGCGGATGAGAGGATGAGTACTTTCTTGTCCTACTCAGAGTCTCTGGTAGGGTGAGCTGGACTTGAGAGCTGCATATGGTGGAACTAGTGGTGGACATGGCGGACAGAGAGGGTTGGTGATGGTGATGGTGTTGGTGGTCTTGCTGATGGCCTAGATTCAGTCTTTCATAGCAATAACATTGTGATTCCCTGACTGCTTTGGCCTTGCGACGATACCTCAACATTGCTGCTGGTGGTGTGCTAACCGGTGGGCTTACAGTGGGGGAAGCGATGTAGCGTTGCTAACTACCTTCATTTGGAGCAGGTGCACATGTGGTACGTGAGGTTTGGTATTTTGTCCACGCTTGCAAGTGCATGGTGGTTAAGTGTCTAAGCATGCAACTGGTATTCAAATTTCTCAGATTTTTCCCTCGGTAAAGGTCTTTGCACACTTCTTACAGATAACCTTTGCCTGATCAATAGGATTTTGTTCAAAAAAGTGCCATACTGCACTCTTCCTACTGTGGAAGACATTGTGAAGCCTTGCACGCTGTGCTATTTTGACCGTCTGGCCAAGCTGTCCTGCAACTCTTTTGGTTTTTGTAACCCGTTTGTGGACTGCTACGGGCCTGCCAGATAACAGCTGTTGCGAAGTTGATGCCTGCTGCGGATCCTCCTCCTCCTCTTCTGAGCTATTGGCAGCGGCACCCTCTTCCCCCTATGGATGCCAATCTGGGTCAACAACTGGGTCATCCATCACCTCCTCTTCAATTTCATGTGCACCTTCCTCTGTGTAACCGTGTAAGGTGGTATAGTATGCGGGAAGGGGCACCTGAGTCTCATCAGGGTCAGATTCTGGCTCAGTACACTGCGAGGACAATGTAGTGCTCTGAGTGAATGTACCAGCAGAAAAATCTAGCAGTAGCTGTGCATCAGTACACTCCATGTCAGATTCATCTTGGACTGGGGAATTCACGATTTGACTTGATAACCCAGGCATGGTATGTGAAAAGCGCTCCATGGAGAAATCTGTAGTGTGGCCTGCCGCATCCTTCACTTTTGGTAGGGGTGAAGGACACAAGGAAAGGTGTTGTTCCTGACCAGAAGCCTCCACTGATGACTCAGTGCTTTTATTTTTTGAAACTTCAGAAGAGGAGGCGATAGAGCTGGAGGCTGTGTCAGCAATGTAAGCCAAAACTTGTTCCTGAAGCTCCGGCTTTAAAAGCGGTTTACCTACTCCCAGAAAAGGGAGCCTACGAGGCCTTGTGGAGCCAGACGATGACGCAGGCTCAAGACCTCCTGCCTTAGGTGCTATTGTGCTTTTGCCACTACCTGCAGATGCAGAACCACCATCACCACCAGCTGGCAACCCCCGCCCACGTTCACGGCCTCTTCCACCATAATTCCTCATTTTTGGGAAAATGTACCCAAAATACCACCAGCTATATGGTACTGTAAAACAAGGTACAAGGTGTATATAGTATTGGGGAGAATTTGAATCTCCCTAGAGATTTTAGGAGGCTGAACTATTATCTCAGGCCCACTATAGATTACACCTCAATTTAACAGGCTGAAATTGGATGGTGTATGACAAAGTACAAGGTGTATATAGTATTGGGGAGAATTTGAATCTCCCTACAGATTTTAGGAGGCTGAACTATTATCTCAGGCCCACTATAGATTACACCTCAATTTAACAGGCTGAAATTGGATGGTGTATGACAAAGTACAAGGTGTATTTAGTATTGGGGAGAATTTGAATCTCCCTACAGATTTTAGGAGGCTGAACTATTATCTCAGGCCCACTATAGATTACACCTCAATTTAGCAGGCTGAAATTGGCTGGTGTATGACAAAGTACAAGGTGTATATAGTATTGGGGAGAATCTCCCTAGAGATGTTAGGAGGCTGACAATGATGCTTTCAGTCCAAGTATGGCGGCAGGCAGCCTAATAAGCAGGACTGCTGCACACAAAACTGTGGAAAAATGAACGCTTGGTAACTGTGCAGAAAAGAGGACGAAAAGTATTTTTGCTTTTAAAAAAACAGTTTGCACAGCAGTGTGCAAACAGCAATGCAGCTATCAGGGAGCCTTATAAGGCAGCCTAATAACCAACAGAGCTGATGCACAAAAATAGAGCCTCCCCTGTCACTGCACACAGTGTTGTGTTGTAAGTGGAAATCGCTACCAGCAGAAGCTGTTTTTGGGTTCTTCTTCCCTGCCTAATGCTCTCCCTTATTCAGAACGAGCAGCAGCACCTCTCCCTATGCTAAGATCGGCAGAAGTAAGATGGCGGTCGGCGTGTACGCCCTTTTATAGCCCCTGTGACGCCACAAAAAGCCAGCCAATCACTTGCATGCCCTTCTCAAAGATGGTGGTGACCGCTGCCCATGTCATCGCGTTGCCCACAGTGTGCATCCTCCATCATTGGGTGAAAAAGGGCGCTGGAAGCATCATTTGAAACGCGACTTTGGCGCTCTAGTCGCCGACCTCACGCTATGGTCGGGTTTCGTTTCATGAAAACCAACTTTAGCGAAAGTCAGCGACTTATGAACTTGACCGACCCGTTTCGCTCAACTCTACCTATCGCATTATATTATGGGGGAGCATTATGGGGGTGCATAATACCCCTATGGGTTATATTATACCCCTATGGGGGTGCATTATACTGCTATATATGACTATGGGATGCATTATACAATTAGGGATGACTATGGGCCAATATGCAGAGACATGAGGCAGAATGCGTGGACACGTGGGGTCCAGAATGTGGGATATTATTACTATAGGGGCTAATTAAAGGGTATTATTTTTGAGGTTACTGTTTTCAGTGTGGGGGAGGAGAGGTCCTGTCACTATGCATGGCGACATGGTCGCTTTTTTCATCTGGCGTAGTATAGAAGTTGGGCAAAAATCAGGGAATGTACTATAGATTACTGTGTTATTTTATGCAGAGACCTGTCTGGAAGAAGTGATCGTGGTCTGAACTGGATGAAGAAGAGAAGCGAAGATGAAGGACTTTAACTAGAGATGTCACCGGTGAGTCAGTGTGTTACCTGTACACTGACACTATATACTGTATACTATATACATAGCTCCTGTGCATAATGTCACTATTGATCATAGTATTACCTGTACACTGACACTATATACAGAGCTCCTGTGTATAATGTCACAGGTGATCACTGTATTACCTGTACACGGATACTGTATACTAAGTACAGATCCCCTGTGTATAATGGCATTAATACTGTGTTTTTATTTTATTAATGATCAGTATTGTAATATTCAATCACTATGTGGTGGTAATATGTGATCTGGTCATGATATGGTGGTATTTGTTCCTTGTATGTGCTATTATTCGGTCACTGTGGTGGTAATATGTTGTCTAGTTATGTTGTGGTGGTATTTATTCCCTGTATGTGGTAATATTTGGTCACTATGTGGTGGTAATATGTGATCTGGTCATGGTGCGGTGGTATTTTTCCCTTGTATGTGATGTTAATGGTCATTTTAAAAAAATGATAAATAAATAAAAATATACCTAAAATTGTATTGGATATTTTAACAATTGTTTAATAAGTTACAGTAGAGTAGAGCCTGGCCAGAAGAGAATACTTTGTCGTGGAGGGGGATTAAAAAATCTTTTGGCCAAAACAAAAGCTGCTGGCTATGTATGTGATCTGGTGATGTATAATTGGTGAGGATATGGTGCAGAAGTGGAGTTTTTCCAAGAGAGGTTGGTGGGACCGTGGAAGGTCCGAGAGGTGGAGCCTGGGCAGAGTTTCAAGGGGGCTCCAAAAACTTTGCCAATATGGGGCCCTGAAATTCCTAATGGCAAACCTGCAGTGGTGTCTCCCACCCAGGATCAGACAGCTGAACCTACAGCCAGAGCCATTTGTCAGGACTTCATTCGCATATATGGATGCCCAAAGTGAATTCCCTATGACCCAGGGTCCTGCTTCCAGGGGCAAGTAACGAACAAACTGTACTGCATCCATGGAATCAACAAATCCCGAACCACACCATATCATCCACAGGGGAATGGGGCTTGTGAGCACGTCAACCGAACCCTGTTGCAAATGTTGCGGACCCTGGAAGAGGACAAGAAGATGAAGTGGCTCGAATTTGCCTCTGAGTTGTTGTGGGTTTGCAATAATTGTTTCCATGCGACTGCTAGTTACACCTCTTACATGCTACTGTTTGGCGGAGAGACCACTGAACTGGAGCTGGAGGCAGAGGATTCCTGTTCGGGCAGTAGTCCTAGTGCCAGGATCCGAGAACACAGTCACAGATTTCAGACGGTAAGGAAGCTGGTTGAGCAGAAGCTTCAGGAAGTGGAACATTCAAGTCGATCCTCGATGTCAGATGGACCACTTCAGCTAGGGGACCATGTGTTGATGCCGGTCAAACGACCCGGAAACAAGCTGCATCATCATTGGGAGGCGGTACTCTACCGAGTGGTGAGGAAGAATCACCTGAAAAACCCAGTCTATGAGGTTAGACCTCAGGTGTTGCACAGGAATATGCTGTGACCCTGCTCTTCTGAAGCAGAAGACCATACCAGGCAGGGGCCCCAACTGAAGTGGCTGAGGTCCACAATGGGCAGTCTTAGAGGAAGAAGAATAATGGTTAACAGGGTCAAAACAAACACAGAGTCGACTTACCACACCCAGTGCTTGAGTCTCCAAGTACCCCAAATGCGCCTCTGCAGGAAGAGCTCCTCAGGACTGAGCGAGCCAATGCCGGGATTACCCCTAACCAGTATGCTCAGGATGAATTTGTTTGATCCGAGAAGACCCAGGAATGCACGCAATTGTTGGCTGACATCGGCCTACCTGTGGGGAAACCTCAAACTCAAAAGAATTCACTCACCCAAGGACTGGCGAGCAAAAATGGGGAAGAAAGTAACAAAGTGATGAGACCACTGGAAAATTAGTGCAATATGTGCCATTAATGAGGAAAGACTGCTACCTGCTGGCCAGCCAAAATCAAGCGGAACCAAAGGGCGCTAGAAGATTTGCAGGATTAAGGACCTTGCTGGGCCGGATTGGCCATCTTGCAATTCTGGCAAATGGCAGAAGGGTCTGTCTGGTTGTGGGCTGCCTTATCTGCTATGTTGCTAACAGAATCGGCTTCCTCAAGATGCGCATACTTTTAACAGTTGTGACGGAGCACAAAGTCACTGGCTTCGTCACTTACCCCAGCCAGCTGTGGGCGTCCCTTCTATCTTTGGCCTGCTGGAGTCCGGCACTAAGCAAGGAACATTGGCGGTGCCAAGATGTCACTGCATCGTGCCATCAGAATCCACTGCGAGAATGGATAGAAGAAGAGACAGACACTGCGGAGGATGAGGATTCTCGATTAGGTGAGTATAGGTATTCTTTTTTCTTTTTTGGGAGCTCTGTGGTACAATCGCACTATATAGTGTGCTGACAGTTGGACCATCATAGTATATAAGGGGGCTGTATGATTCATCCATGAGGTCGAGACTGGGGACAAGGTCTATGTGAATGCCGGGTCCATTAGTTTTGACGGTCCTTTTCAGGAATGGGACCGAGTGACATTTATTAAAGAACAAGGGCCCCGTGGACAGTATGCTGTGGTGGTGAAAATGGTCTCCAGCATCAAAGAGAGACAGGCACAGGAAGCGCAGTATTGCATGCAGCCGTCTGCAATGATCGTAGTCCCTACAGAAAGTCAGAGGCGCCCTTAAAGGAAGCGGTGGCCACAATCAAGTCACGGGAGCAGGAAGCTCCAGGTACCATGAATCAGCCGCTGACAAAGGAAAGGAGCAGGAGAAAGAGTGGAGAGTCCTCCTCCAGCGGGTCTTCGGGCAACACGTTTATAATAATTCAGGACCAGAATGCGGCCCATTATTCCAGTCGCAAGGAGAGCAAGGAGTGAAGGCAGCCCCTAAAATGGACTGGATGTGCTAGTTGCATGGATTGAAGTGCAGGAGAGACTGTTCCGTATATGTGAAAGGGTAGTGAGCACTGGACGGGACCAGGACTGGGTGTCAGTGGTGGCCAGTGTGGTCACAGTTGAAGGACTGTTGTTTGTTTTTCTTCTACACTTTTTCCAAGTTTATTTGTGCACGTTTCCTCACCCCCTGCTGGATTATGGGACTAAAACCTGAAGGGGTTAATCACCCTTGGAAACAGTAATGGACTGTGTGTGGCTGCTTTATGTACTGGACTGTTTTAACCCTGAACTTTTCCTGTTTTAACCCTGTACTGTCCTCTGATAAAAGCAGCCCACTTGTTTTGTTAAGGGTCCGTACTCTGCTAAAGGAGGAAGGGTGGAAAATCTGAACAGGAGGACCCGAGGAGCAAGTCCGGTCAGGACTATATGTACTGTTGTTTGTTAAAGGGAACCTGTCACCCCCCCAGGGCGTTTTTCACTTAAAGAGCCACCTTCAGCAGCACTAAGGCTGCATTCTGTGAAGGTGGCTCTTCTTTCTCTGATCCCCAGTAATGCCAAAATATTGACTTTTATAATTAGCTCCTCATACCTGTAATGTGTCCCACAGGTATGATGTGTCCCCCTCTATCAGCCGCCTACCATCCGTCAACCATGCCTGTGCGGCGCCGAGGCGCCGCCCACCATCTGTTCATCATGATGCCCCGTGTGTCGCTGCCTCCTCTTGATTTGAATCCCGGCGCCTGTGCTGTGACAAGTGCAGTGCGCGCTGCCCGAGAACTACATCAGACTATTGCGTCTGCGCGTTGTGGAGGCCCCAGCCCCGCAGTGTGAATATGTCATAACACATTGCAGGGCGGGATCTGGGGCCTCCACAACGTGTAGGCGCAATAGCCTGATATCGGTTCTAGGGCAGCGCGCACTACGCATGCCCGAGAATGCTTGTCACAGCACAGGCGCCGGGATTCAAATCAAGAGGAGGTAGCGACGCATGGGGCATCATGATGGACAGATGGTGGGTGGCGCCGAGGCGCCGCTCATGCATGATTGACGGATGGTAGGCGGCTGATATGGGGGACACATCATACCTATGGGACACATTACAGGTAAGAGGAGCTAATTATAAAAGTCAATATTTTGGCATTACTGGGGATCAGAAAAAGAAGAGCCACCTTCACAGAATGCAGCCTTAGTGCTGCTGAAGGTGGCTCTTTAACTGAAAAATGCCCCTGGGGTGACAGGTTCCCTTTAAGATGGGTCCCAGGAGCCAGGAGACTGAGGTCAGTCGGACCCACACTAAAGGAACTTGAATTCTTTTGTTGGGGGGCTCTAACCAAGTGGAGCCAGGGTCACGGTTGACCCTCAGCAGCATTGGACATAGGCTGTACTAACTGTATATGTTTTAAACAAAATTCTAACAGTTTTAAGCCTACAGGTGCCGCCATGTTCAGGGATGACCATATTTTAGGAGGGAGGAGTGTAAGGAGGTGGCGGGGACCCTCACATTCCTCCTCTTCCCTGGACGCTGTTCTCATGGTTACGTATGGCACCTCATTGTTCACTAACGTTATTATACTTGTTATGTACTGTAATGTGATATATCTGTCATGTACGATGTATAGGCTTAGGGCCAGGATAGGATCTTAGATAGTATAGGACCGTAGGGGGATTAGAATAGATGGGGTCATCATAGAGAAAAGGAATAGAATAAAATAGATTAGGAGTGTTAGTTAGGTACAGTTAGCATAGAGGTTTGTCAGTAGGGAGGAGTCAGAGTTGAGCAGGGCAGAGCATAGGGATATAGTCAGGACACTTCCTGGATAGGCAGCAGAGCCCGGGCAGCCTTGCCTAGGGCAAGGTGCAAGGAGCAGTGAAAGAGACAGTCTGCCGGCTGTGGGGATAGAGCTGCTACAGCAGGAAGGGGTCCCAGGCTGAGGATCGTGCAGGTGGGCACCAGCTTAAGGACTGTCTCAAGAAGGATCCGGGGTCTACGACCGAGGCAGGAGTAGTTGAGATGTCTTTCCTGGAACCTTTCCGTATTGGAACCGGACAAGGGAATGGCAGGGAGTTGGTGACACTGAAGGCATTGGATAACACCCGAGCATGCTTGGATCAGACGTTATCCGAGCATGTTTGCTCAACACTAAAAACCATATACAGTGATTGACTTACAAGTTTAATTCGTTCTGTGGCCGAGCTCTTAACTCAATTTGCTTGTATATCAAATTAAATGTCCCCATTAAAATGAAATGAAATGCAATTAATCCGTTCCAGCCCCCCAAAAACCACACCAATTATTTTATTAGGAGTTTTTAAAAAAGATTCATTAACAGCAAAATTAGCAGAAGAATGAACCAAAAAATAACCATTATCCTATGAACAGCCCCATGTCAAATACATGCAGCATGCAGTGCTAAAAATAGAGTCCACCCCAGGAAAATGGCAACGTTGGTAATACCAAAAACCTGTGTGCAGCAAAAGATGGTAAGGTCCTGAATCACAAGAACAGGTAAAAAGAACTGACAGGGCAACTCACATTTTTAGGACCATAGTCGAACAATGAAGCAATGACAGAGGTGCTTGCACGGCAGGGTAACCACGAGGTGAGTGGTGTAAGCTCGCTCGCTTGTAACTCAGATCTCGGCTCACATCATAAAGCTGACAGAGCGACGGCTCGCATCTCGCAAAATTCATAAGTAGATGCACTCGTTAGTCAAGGTATTACTATAATGTACTGCTTTTTATAAATTTTATAGAAAACAGCAACTGCTTCAGGTATTTAGCCTTAACCCAGAGGCATGTCTAGGGGAGGGCAGGAGGGGTATCTACCCTGGTTCAGCTGGCAAGGGAACACTGTTGAGCCGCCTCATCCGGCGGTCCGAGGAGATTTCCTGGAGGTTGCATTATGGGCCAGGCAGACTAGGAGTCGGCTGTTCTCTGAGACGGATGTCAAGCTCAGAGAAGATGAAGTGCGCCGGATCCCAGTGATCAATTGTACTTGCATTTTTTAGACGGACTGAGCACAATTGAAGTCCTGACCACCGGGATATGGCGATGTCAGCAGCGTGATCAAGTCATGTGATCACCCTGTTGACGTCATTCGACGGCGCCTCAGAGGCGCAAACAGCATCGGTGCTAAGTGCTCCAATGGAACTGAAGAAACTGACGATTTATTGTAACGGGGTTGGGGAAGATTTGAATACACAGCTTGGGGGGCAAGGAAGAGATGTATGTGTATACAATATGGGGAGAGGGAAAAATCTGAGACAGCAAATAAACCCTAACTAAAGTCTACTAAAATATAACCTTTATTGAAAAATTATATAATAATAAGATTAAAGTGCAATTAGAAATACAATAGTTGCTGACAGTAGAGGGATACATTTAGCCAGACCATTAGCCAGCAGGATAGGTATAATGTATAAAGCAGTAGAGCTATCACTACTGGGATACAATTTCCCAGGTCCTGGAATATAAGGTATTTATCTGGCCAATGGGACACAATTATCCAGATTTAGAGACAATGTATCAGTGACCATTCACTTACAGGATATAACTACACAGATTTAAGAGATAGAGGACTAAATAATAGTGTTAATAACAAGTCTCTACAGGGATACAGTTACCCCGGACAAAGCTCAACCTCTCTCTGTAGTGTTGTATATTGGTAATCGATGGTAATTGGTAATGCCAACTTGTCAGTTGTTATGTGCGGAGACTGATCGGAATACTGACCGGCATGTTGTAGCTCGTATTCAACTACTGCCCTCTGCTGCTCACAAACACTTGCCAACATATGTAATGTGGGGTTCCAGAGTATGGTCACGTCGCACACCAGTGTGTGAACTGGCACTTGCAAGAGCTGCTGAAGCACTGCTAGATCAGCGGCAGCTGTAGCTGTCTTGTGGAAATGTGCGCACACGAGGCGTTCCTTCACAAGTAGCTCAGGCAAATCGGGGTGTTATGCCTGTGTGGTAACTCACTTGGGAAATAGGTTATACACTAAATAGCTGCAACTGACCCTGACGGTTCTTGTACAGAATAGATCTCTTGGCACCGCAGTCCCTAGTGGTGCCTACGGGGCAGAGCTAGCCTAACCACAGACTAGGAGATGGCAACTTGGACCTATCTGCCTAAAAGGCTGTCAAATTGCTTCATGTTCCTTCTAAAGAACTGGAGGGCAGAGCAGAATGTGAATTCAAGTAGTTATTCCTTCCAGATTAAATATTAGAACATCCATGGTGCAAGATTAAAAACATGTTCATTCTGACGCGTTTCTGGCTGAAGACCTTAGTCGTAAAATAATCTTGTACCATGAATGTTCTAATTTTTTACCTGGATGGAATAAAGGTGACTTGAATTGTATATTCTTCTGTGATGCGCTTCCTTTTTTTCTTATGTATCTGTCACCAGTAGTCAACAGTTTCTGGATTTAGTCATAACTGACTGACGAAGCGGCGATACGCGTGGGGCCTCTTCCCACTCTCCCTTCTTGTCCCCCTCGGGACTTCTTGCCGCCCCCATGTCAGTGTCTGGCTTTCTCATTTTGGGTGATCATACTTTTATTTCATTATAGCATTCTCAGTCAGTTATGCCCATTTTTTGACGTCATCTGTATTGTCACAACTATTTTAGGGTGACTTCTTTGCATACATGCTTTGGTATATGTGGGAGTCTCTATTTTCTGACTGTTTATACCTGTGCAATGGGAAATGATGTTGATTAGTCGCATCCTGCATGTACCATCACCCATTCTGTTTATATTTGTAGTTATAGGTTCATTTATCATTATCACCGTATGACACATGTATTTTCTTTCTGCATATGCTGGGGGCTGCCATTCACCCATTACATGGGTTGTATTTAAGGCTTATGGGCTTTTTGGGGACTTTTGGGCTATTGGTTTGTTGTGTATTTTAAATGTTTTTAAAGTTACCATGTCCATGATGAAATAAAGGTTTTCTCACTTTTTTATATACGGAGGTGTATACCGGGTTATTTGGCTTTTCTTTTTCTCCGTGTCTTTTGGCTTCATTAGTTTATAGGCTAGGTGTTGCACTCTATTTGGGATCATTATTGACATTAGTGTACCCTTTTTTGGTTAGCGTTGGTCTCATACTATATACAAAGCACTATGTGAGGACTGATATTGAATATAGAGAGGATATGTGGGGGCTCATACTATATATAGAGAGGCTAGGGGGGTTCTTACAATGTATGTGGAGGGGCTATGTAAGGGCTCATACTGTATGTAGGAAGCTAGGTGTGAGCTCTTACAGTATATAGAGGTATAAAGGGGGCTGTATATGGGTTCATATGGTATGTAGGGGGTGTCAACATATTTAATTCTACTCAATATTAAGTTATACAATTATTATTAATATAAAATAATAATAGTAATTAATATGTTATGGTCTCTCATATAGCCACTTGGGAAAATTAATAGCCCAATCCTGGTATATAGTAACACTGTCTATAGTGTCCTCCCCTATTTTCTGGCCATTTATCCTACAGCAGCATGTCCACCTCCACATCCAACCATCCATATCATCTAATCTTCTGTAATACTGGGATATATGGGTTATTATTGTCGATTTATCACTGTTCACATCAGTGGAAACTACTCCGGAATTACAATGTATGGTAATAATGACATTTTGGCATTTTTTGAAAGTTTTAAGAGGTCAAGATGGATAATTAGAGTCAATTTCATTTATATGGTAATGAATGGGTTGTGTGGCCTGCTCTGGTCTCTGTAAATAACTGCTGCTCCTGCTGCTGATGTCACGGAATGTTGAGGTTTCTGACTCCGCCCCCTTGCCTTATGACATCACACACATTGTGTATGGAGCTGCAGAGCCAACATTCCGTCTGACAGTTGCAGACGGTGGAGAGAGCGGTAAGTCGGCTCTATGTCATCTCTTGTTGTGTCCTTCATTCTCTTCTATCATCTATTTCTCATGTATTTTTTATTCATTATGGAGTCTTTATTCTATATAATACAAGCAGGTCCAAAATAATTAGTGAACCCCTCAGATTAGGAGCTGTCCAAGCATTACAGCTCTTCTACCAATAGTAAAGGGAGATGTATAGGGTGTGACGGGATTTATCTTCAAGCCCAGAAATGACAGCGATTTACCGATTATCCATCACATGATTCTGGCTTCTGACTTTCTTGCTCATCAGCTCCATAGATTAGTTATAATTGAGAGGATCCCCTCAGCCAGAACTGGAACATGACGACTTCTCGATTTTTAGGCCATGTATTGTTAGAGAATCATCCAAATCTGGGAGATTAAAGTTATATCCTGTAAAGGGAACACGTGTAACATGAAGATAACTATGTAATTGTCGGATGTTATTGAGACATATAGTAATATACAGTCCAGATCAAAAATATAAATCCAACCAATATTGGGAAATCCTTGTACAACACCGATGTATATACATATTAGCTCCATATGCAGTGAAGCTAGTCAGATCTTCCCCCACATTGGAGGATTCATAGCGTTTGATCTCTAGTATATTGGGCAATGCACTTCAATGGAAGTGAGGTTCTTGGCTCCGCCCACATTAGCTCTTATTTGTCATTTCACGGAATGTTTTGGTGGTTAGTTTTGCCCCATAAGCTACTACTTGTGATGTCACCAAATGTTTTGGTTGTTGGCGTCACCTCCATTAGCTTCTACTTGTGATGTCACTAATGAGGATAGTAGCCCTTCAGAAGACAATGGCGCTTGACTGCCTGTTAGCAGTTGAAGGGGGCACTTGCGCTGTTATAGGTGAGCAATGCTGCTCCTAGAAGATGCACATGATTCAATAATGGATAAAGTAAAGGAGCTGCAACAAAAAGCTGGAGATATACCCAAGGAGGGATGGAATCCCTTTTTCTGGATGGGGTCTATCAGAGTTGGGTTAAACAATTTACTCTCAACTTTTCAAAAGCCCACACAGTATTGGTAGTGATAGGATTGATTGTATTGCGCTTGATTGCCTGGAAATTATTAATGTGCAGGTAATTAATTATATATTGGAGCCACTGGAAGACACAGGCGGAAGAGGGACACTGTGCATGAACAATATATGGATCCTTTTCAGCCCAAAAACTCATCATAGCGCCCAATTTTATCTGCTTTGGAGGTGGAAATGGGTCCCCTTACCTCTTGGCCCGTGGGCAGTTGCACAATTTGCACCAATAACATGTCCAACCCTGTCCACCCCTGAATGGAACCACAGCTACAGAGGTGACCGTCTGATAGCCTAGCCCGACTACCCACCTCTCCTGAAGACCCTTTCAGCTTTTTGAGACTTGGGTGGAGGACATCATCTCTGAAAATAGGGTCCCACAGCTGCACCCCAACAATTTGAGCAGACACTCCTAAATGAGTAAATAGTCTGAGATCAGAAGGGGGCGCATAGCCCCTCACTGTGTCACTGAGGATGATAGCATTCTCCAGGGATTACTCTGGACTGTTTCTTGTGGTGGGATGCAGGTCTGGACAGCTGTCGTCATCCTATTAGATAGATAAGAATTAATATATGTGTGTTTATGCTTTAAAGGTAATCTGTCACCCCCCGAGACGTATATGACCTATTAATATGGGCATACAGGTAATAGAAATGTTATGCTAGACCTACCTGTATGACTCATATTAATGGTCTTGTGGATATATTATGTCTTTATGCTAAAGATCAGCCCAATAACTCATCATAATGCACAATTGTATCTGCTTTGTAGGTGGAAATGGGTCCCCTTACCTCTTGGCCCGTGGGCAATTTCACAATTTGTACCAATAACATGTCCACCCCTGTCCACCCCTGAATAGTACCATAGGAAGGATGACTACAGCTACAGAGGTGACCGTCTGATAGCCTAGCTCGACTACCCACCTCTCCTGAAGACCCTTTCAGCTTTTTGAGACTTGGGTGGAGGACATCATCTCTGAAAATAGGGTCCCACAGCTGTACCCCAACAGTTTGAGCAGACACTCCTAAATGAGTAAATAGCCTGAGATCAGAAGGGGGCGCATAGCCCCTCACTGTGTCTCTGAGGATGATAGCATTCTCCAGGGATTACTCTGGACTGTTTCTTGTGGTGGGATGCAGGTCTGGACGGCTGTCGTCATCATATTATATATATTAATTCTTATCTATGTGTGTTTATGCTTTAAAGGTAATCTGTCACCCCCCCGAGACGTATATGACCTATTAATTTGGGCATACAGGTAATAGAAATGTTAAGCTAGTCCTACCTGTATGCCTCATATTAATGGTCTTGTTATTGAGAAAAGTTACTTTTTTTAAGTTAATGAGTTCTTCCAGGCACTGGGGCTTGCATTGCCTGGAAGAAATCCCTGCCTTCTCTCTTCATTGTAATACTAACCCCCTCTCATGCACGGCAGTTTTGGCCCTGGAATCCCACTCCTGCGCCCTGCACTCCCCCAGAAATACATATCTCATCCTCCCTTCTATGGGTACTGCACTCAGGGATCTTCTGCACAGGTGGCGGCACCTTCCGCTCCAGTAATCTCTGGTGTGTGCGCCGACAAGGTGCATGGCTGAGGCGCAGGATTCTGGGGCTATTACTGGCGCTGATGGGAGGAGGGTAGTATTGTAATGAGGAGAGAGGGCAGGGATTTCTTCCAGGCAGAGAATGCCCGGAGCCTGGAAGAAATCATTAACGTAAAGACAGAATATAACATTTCTCCACAACAAGACCGTTAATATGTGGCATACAGATAGGACTAGTACCTATTACCTGTGTGCCCATATTAATAGGTCATATATGACCTTGGGGGGGTGACAGTTTCCTTTTAATATAGATTGACTGAATACTTAGATGAAATGCAACTGTAGGTAGCCAGGAATGGATGCCTGACATCCCATGATCTATGTAGACTATCTACATACTTCATGTAGGCAGGAACAGGGCCGCCATCAGGGCATTACTGCCCTTACTAGTGTATGGTGCCCGGTGAGCAGAAGCAAAGAGGGGGGTCGGACCTGCTTCAGTTCCTTAGATTGTGTGCAATACTCTTTGTTGTTTTTATATTATGTTTCTCTGATCTCACAAAATGACCTTATTTTCATTGTGTTATATGTTATTGTTATATGTGTTGTTTTTGTTTTGTCTGTTTTCTCTTTTGTTATTGGCACTGTAATTTTGCACTTTATGTAATTGACCAAAGGATTTAACTAAATGACTCTTATGAAAATAGATTTAGTTAGCAAAATATTTAGTGGGAATGTGTTATGAAGCTTTTATGTTTTGGGCATTGTCCACTCTCTAGTTATTATTAACCAATGAGTATATTATTATTATTTATTATTATAGCACCATTTATTCCATGGCGCTTTACATGTGAAGAGGGGTATACATAATAAAAACAAGTAGAATAGTCTTAAACAATACAAGTCACGACTGGCACAGGAGGAGCGAGGACCCTGCCCGCGAGGGCTCACAATCTACAATTATATGAGATGATTAAAAGGCATTTAGTGCAGAAATTCCGCATAGCCTATATTTCTATTTCCCATATTTCATATTTGTTGCTGTAATTCAAGAAAGGCCATATTAGTAAGAGCCCTATCATCTCAAACACATTCGTGACCAATAACCAGAACATGGCCAATCCTTTTAATCAAAGTAAATAAAGTTTTGCAAGAAAGTATGTAACCCCTTATATCATAAAATAATAAATAAACAGCAACGACTTTTCTAATAGACTGGCACTTCCAGAAGAGATCCCTTATTAGCAGTCACCTCATTATCATAACAAGCAGGATTGCAATGAGAGATAACAGGGTACACCATTCCCAGTAGGTAATGTCACAGCTCACCTCTTCCCCCTTCCTGCACAATGACATCTGCATGTAATGTCACTAAACGTAAGAACATGAATAGAAAACTCTCCCAAGGAAATAGAGTCCTCTATAATGTGTTATGATATATATACACATGTATATGTCCCATATCCATATCTCCAAACAGGCAAGAGAGCAGCTTCCATAAATGTTCAGGAAACAGCATACAATAATCTTCAATCAGAAATACAGATTATATAAAAGATTATAACAATAGGATTTCAATTAGTTTAAAAAATGTATGTGACACATTCCCTTAAAGAAAAATAAATAGAAAATATTCCTAATAAGATGATTGGATATTTTAAGAAACATTTAATAGGTTAGAGTAGAGTAGGGCCCTGCCAAAAGAGTCTACCTTGTCGTGGTGGCAGGCTTAAAAAATCCGTTGGTCAAAACAAAAGCTGATGGTTATGTATGTGATATGGTTCCATGGGAACAGTTACTGTGTGATTGGTGAGGATGGGGCAGAAGAGTTTTTCCAAGAGTGGGTGGTGGGACTGTGGAAAGTTTGATGGGTATAGGCGGGGCTTGAGTGGAGGCAGAACTGGGGTGGAGCCTGGATGGAGTTTCAAGGGAGCCCAAAAATTTTGCCAGTATGAGGCCCTGAAATTCCTTTTGGCAGCCCTGATCAGGAACAAAGCTTACATAATATGTGATAGTTTCATTATCACAATGGTGAGATAATGTGAAAGAAATGATAACTCCATTGTCTTACCCTTGATCTTAGTATCTCTTGGTACATGTATCAGAGATAGAATAACTGTTGTTGCTTTGCGATAGTTCCTTCTCCCATTTTCCTTTATTTTCCCTTGTTTCCCCTTTTTTTTCCTTTTCTTTTCTTTTATTTTGTTTAACTCTATCTTGTATAATAATTAGCGATGCTGGATGAACCCGGTCGGACGGAGCGCAAAGAGAGGGGAATGTAGATTTACAATCTTCTTTTATTAATGTAGTCCAATGTGATTAATATAAGATGATTCTAAATCTACATTCCCCTCTCTTTGCGCTCCGTCCGACCGGGTTCATTCAGCATCGCAACCTCCTTCCTCTTTGGAGGCACCCGGCTGGAGCTGCATTGACCTCCCCAGAGAAGGCACGGCTGGCGCTCCTCTGTGACCGTCATTACCTGGAATGTATAATAATTAGGACATTTTCAATAAAAACAATTTGAACAGGATATGGAATATCTGCCTGGTAAAAAAATGCTTTTGTGACTCCTTCGTGAGCATCATGTGCTAGAGAAGAGCCACGTCCGGCTGAGCCAAGGTGCAGGGTGATGATGGACTTTATCTGGTCACGTCACATTCTTCATGGTGCCCATCAGGAGGTGGCCAGTGGCTGTGATTTTCTTTCTCATGCTGAATTAGTATGAGATACAGAGTACGGCTCTGCTCTGCCCCATGGTATAATATTGGGTCTAGCGCCATCTGATAAGACATCGGATAGTTCTCCACCATATCATGTAGTTATGTGAACGAACTCTCATTGTAATAAACTCATTTTCTTTTCATTTGGAGCAGCTGTGATCATGTTGGCTTATTATCCCAAACAGGAGCCTCTGCTCAGGGCGTATTTAGAGTTGGTGCTGCCCTGGGCACTTTTAGTGCTGCCCCCCATTGATGAGGATGACTAATGCAGACACTGTCGTCAGGGACTTAGGCTACTGTCACATCAGCCATTTTTGCCATTCGCAGCAGATCCGGCAAATGCTGTACTCGCAGCAACGGAAAACAACGCTGCGAGCTGTGATTTTTTGTTTCACTGCAAGTTCAAAACCGCAAGTGCAGCACATGTTCATAATTCCCACAGGGAACGAATGAGGCCGAACGCAGTGTGGCCATAAGTGATCCGTTACGGGGCAGAGGCGGAAAAACTGCCGGCAAAAATCTCTGCGGCATCCATCGGACCGGACCGCCCCCGGGTGAGTGTAAGAAAACTTCTTTTTCTCACCTTTCAGGTTAGATCGGGGGTTTATCTGCAGCGTTATAGAATGCTGTAGATAAGCCCCTAAAGGCGGTGGCCGCATCTTACAGCGGCAAAACCAGGCGACAGGTTCCCTTCTATAGAGTAATATCAATGAATGAATATTGCTCTTAATATTATGTCACAATACCAGGATCTGGGGATCTTCTGAGGTCACGAGCTCTCTGATGCGATGTCGCTGCCTGTCTCACTGTCTTCCTCTTTGGACACTGCAGTGTGGTGGACAAGAAAGCATTAACTGGTTAACAGCAAGAAGTCTGGTGTCTATGTTCTAACAGAACTAGAAACTCTCCCCATCCCATGTCCAGCAGACATTGGAGGATCACTGGATGGATTTTACTGCCCAGTCTCTGAATAAGGCCTTATTCATACCTCCGTGTTTAACCCCTTTCTGCCATGTGACGTACTATCCCGTCCATGTGCCCTGGGACTTAATTCCCAGGGACGGGATAGTACGTCACAGTGATCAGCGGCGCCCACGTGGTGAGCGCCGCTGATCGCGGCCGGGTGTCAGCTGATTATCACAGCTGACACCCGGCACAATGTGTCAGGGGCGGTCACGGACCGCCCCGACACGTTAACCCCTTGCACACCGTGATCAAACACGATTTTTTATATAAAAAAGTTTTCATTGCAATAAACCGACAAAACATAAAAAAACGACCTAAATGAGGTACCGCTGTAAAAGTACTGACCCGAAGAATAAAACCGCTTTGTCAATTTTAGGGCGGCATGGTGGCTCAGTGGTTAGTGCTGCAGCCTTGCAGTGCTGGGGTCCTGGGTTCGAATCCCACCAAGGACAACATCTGCAAGGAGTTTGTATGTTCTCCCCGTGTTTGCGTGGTTTTCCTCCGGGTACTCCGGTTTCCTCCCACATTCTAAAGACATACTGATAGGCAATTTAGATTGTGAGCCCCATCGGGGACAGTGATGATAATTTGTGCAAACTGTAAAGCGCTGCGGAATATGTTAGCGCTATATAAAAATAAAGATTATTAATTTTACCGCACGCGGAACGGTGTAAACGCACTCCCCCAAAAGAAATTCATGAAACGCTGGTTTTTGCTCATTCTGCGTCACAAAAATAGGAATAAAAATGGTACCAATAAAAACGTCATCTCTTCCCGCAAAAAATAAGACCTCACATGACTCAGTGGGTCAAAATACGGAAAAATTATAGCTCTCAATATGTGGTGATGCAAAAACTATTTTTACAATAAAAAGCGTCTTTTAGCGTGCGACAGCTGCCAAACATAAAAACCGCCATAAATAGTAAATCAAACCCCCCGTTATCACCCCCTTAGTTAGGGAAAAATAATAAAATAAAAAGAAAATGTATTTATTTCCATTTTCCCATTAGGGTTAGGGCTAGGGTTAGGGCTGAGATTAGGGTTAGGGGTGTGTTGGGGTTAGGGTTGGAGTTATAATTGGGGGATTTCCACTGTTTGGGCACATCAGGTGCTCTCCAAACGCAACATGGCGTCTGATCTCAATTCCAGCCAATTCTGCGTTGAAAAAGTCAAACGGCGCTCCTTCCCTTCCAAGCTCTGCCATGCGCCCAAACAGTGTTTTACCCCCACATATAGGGTATCAGTCTACTCAGGACAAATTGCAAAACAACTTTTGGGGTCCAATTTCTCCTGTTACCCTTAGGAAAATAAAAAATTGGGGGCAAAAATATCATTTTTGTGGAAAAAAATGATTTTTTTATTTTCACGCCCGGGCGTTATAAACTTCTTTGAAGCACTTGGAGGTTCAAAGTGCTCACCACACATCTAGATAAGTTCCGTGGGGGGTCTAGTTTCTAAAATGGGGTCACTTGTGGGGAGTTTCAATAGTTTAGGTACATCAGGGGCTCTCCAAACGCACATGACACCCGCAGACCATTCCATCAAAGTCTGCATTCCAAAACGTCACTGCTTCCCTTCCGAGCCCTGACGTGTGCCCATACAATAGTTTTCTCCCACATGTGAGGTATCAGCGTACTCAGGACAAATTGGACAACAACTTTTGGCATCCAATTTCTCCTGTTACCCTTGGGAAAATAAAAAAATTGGGGACTAAATGATCAGGTTTGTGGAAAAAATACGATTTTTTTATTTTCATGCCCGGGCATTATAAACTTCTGTGAAGCCCTTGGGGGTTCAAAGTGCCCACCTCACATCTAGATAAGTTCCTTAGGGGGTCTCGTTTCCAAAATGGTGTCATTTGTGGGGCGGTTTCCACTGTTTAGGTACATTAGGGGCTCTCCAAATGCAACATGACACCCGCAGACCATTCCATCAAAGTCTGCATTCCAAAACGTCACTACTTCCCTTCCGAGCCCTGATGTGTGCCCATACAGTAGTTTTCTCCCACATATGGGGAATCAGCATACTCAGGACAAATTGGACAACTTTTGGCATCCAATTTCTCCTGGTACCCTTGGGAAAATAAAAAAATGGTGACTAAATGTCATGTCCGCCATGTCTGTTATGTCTGCCATGTCTGTTTTGCCTCAAAAATCCCTGGAGCGGTGTGCACGCGCATCTCGTGTCTGCTATCCTGCGTGTTCCCTAGAGGAGTGTGCACACTCACCTCATGACTGTTGAGCTGCAGGTTGCCTGCATTTCTGCTCTGCCTTCTGTGATCGTCTCATCATGTCTAGAATCCCTGATCATGTGACCTTTCCTAAGATCCCGCACTGTCTGGTTCTGCAATCGTCTCTGCATGTCTGAAACCCTGATCATGTGACCTTTCCTAGGATCCTGCACTGCCTGGTTCTGCAATCGTCTCTGCATGTCTGAAACCCTGATCATGGGACCGCGCTCTGTGATCCTAGAGGATCTGATCTGGACGTTCTTCCCTTAGCCTGACCCAGAAGTGGTGGTGCTATGCCCTACATTAGACCGCCCCTTCCTATGCTCAGGGCCTGAGTATTGTTTCTCTGCATGGCTGCTTGGTCTGTGGGGTTGCTCCCTCTATTCTGTGCCCTTGCACTCTGCTCTGTAGTGCGTCTCTGCACACGCTCCGTGCTCGTATTGCGTCTCTTGTCTTGTGCTTTGTCTCATGTTGTCCTCCGTGCCCTGTTTGTCCTCGCTATGTCTTCTTGTTATGTTTGCTCTGTACCCTGTCACTGACGTGTCTGTCTACAAGTGCAGGCCTCCGCTCTGTACCCTGTCCCTGACGTGTCTGTCTACACGTGTAGGCCTCCGCTCTGTACCCTGTCACTGACGTGTCTGTCTACATGTGTAGGCCTCCGCTCTGTACCATGTCACTGACGTGTCTGTCTACATGTGCAGGCCTCCGCTCTGTACCCTGTCACTGACGTGTCTGTCTACACGTGTAGGCCTCCGCTCTGTACCCTGTCCCTGACGTGTCTGTCTACACGTGCAGGCCTCCGCTCTGTACCCTGTCACTGACGTGTCTATCTACATGTGTAGGCCTCCGCTCTGTACCATGTCACTGACGTGTCTGTCTACATGTGCAGGCCTCCGCTCTGTACCCTGTCACTGACGTGTCTGTCTACACGTGTAGGCCTCCGCTCTGTACCATGTCACTGACGTGTCTGTCTACATGTGCAGGCCTCCGCTCTGTACCCTGTCACTGACGTGTCTGTCTACACGTGTAGGCCTCCGCTCTGTACCCTGTCCCTGACGTGTCTGTCTACACGTGCAGGCCTCCGCTCTGTACCATGTCACTGACGTGTCTATCTACATGTGTAGGCCTCCGCTCTGTACCCTGTCCCTGACATGTCTGTCTACATGTGTAGGCCTCCGCTCTGTACCCTGTCACTGACGTGTTTGTCTACATGTGCAGGCCTCCGCTCTGTACCCTGTCACTGACGTGTTTGTCTACATGTGTAGGCCTCCGCTCTGTACCCTGTCACTGACGTGTCTGTCTACATGTGCAGGCCTCCGCTCTGTACCCTGTCCCTGACGAGTCTGTCTACATGTGCAGGCCTCCGCTCTGTACCCTGTCCCTGACATGTCTGTCTACATGTGCAGGCCTCCGCTCTGTACCCTGTCACTGACGTGTCTGTCTACATGTGCAGGCCTCCGCTCTGTACCCTGTCCCTGACATGTCTGTCTACATGTGTAGGCCTCCGCTCTGTACCCTGTCACTGACGTGTTTGTCTACATGTGCAGGCCTCCGCTCTGTACCCTGTCACTGACGTGTCTGTCTACATGTGCAGGCCTCCGCTCTGTACCCTGTCACTGACGTGTCTATCTACATGTGCAGGCCTCCGCTCTGTACCCTGTCACTGACGTGTCTGTCTACATGTGCAGGCCTCCGCTCTGTACCCTGTCACTGACGTGTCTGTCTACATGTGTAGGCCTCCGCTCTGTACCCTGTCACTGACGTGTCTGTCTACATGTGCAGGCCTCCGCTCTGTACCCTGTCACTGACGTGTCTATCTACATGTGCAGGCCTCCGCTCTGTACCCTGTCACTGACGTGTCTATCTACATGTGCAGGCCTCCGCTCTGTACCCTGTCACTGACGTGTCTGTCTACATGTGTAGGCCTCCGCTCTGTACCCTGTCACTGACGTGTCTGTCTACATGTGTAGGCCTCCGCTCTGTACCCTGTCACTGACGTGTCTGTCTACACGTGTAGGCCTCCGCTCTGTACCCTGTCACTGACGTGTCTGTCTACATGTGCAGGCCTCCGCTCTGTACCCTGTCACTGACGTGTCTGTCTACATGTGCAGGCCTCCGCTCTGTACCCTGTCACTGACGTGTCTGTCTACATGTGCAGGCCTCCGCTCTGTACCCTGTCACTGACGTGTCTGTCTACATGTGCAGGCCTCCGCTCTGTACCCTGTCACTGACGTGTCTGTCTACACGTGCAGGCCTCCGCTCTGTACCCTGTCACTGACGTGTCTGTCTACATGTGCAGGCCTCCGCTCTGTACCCTGTCACTGACGTGTCTATCTACATGTGCAGGCCTCCGCTCTGTACCCTGTCCCTGACGTGTCTGTCTACATGTGCAGGCCTCCGCTCTGTACCCTGTCACTGACGTGTTTGTCTACACGTGTAGGCCTCCGCTCTGTACCCTGTCACTGACGTGTCTGTCTACATGTGCAGGCCTCCGCTCTGTACCCTGTCCCTGACGTGTCTGTCTACACGTGTAGGCCTCCGCTCTGTACCCTGTCCCTGACGTGTCTGTCTACATGTGCAGGCCTCCGCTCTGTACCCTGTCACTGACGTGTCTATCTACATGTGCAGGCCTCCGCTCTGTACCCTGTCACTGACGTGTCTGTCTACACGTGTAGGCCTCCGCTCTGTACCCTGTCCCTGACGTGTCTGTCTACACGTGCAGGCCTCCGCTCTGTACCCTGTCCCTGACGTGTCTGTCTACATGTGCAGGCCTCCGCTCTGTACCCTGTCACTGACGTGTTTGTCTACACGTGTAGGCCTCCGCTCTGTACCCTGTCACTGACGTGTCTGTCTACATGTGCAGGCCTCCGCTCTGTACCCTGTCCCTGACGTGTCTGTCTACACGTGTAGGCCTCCGCTCTGTACCCTGTCCCTGACGTGTCTGTCTACATGTGCAGGCCTCCGCTCTGTACCCTGTCACTGACGTGTCTATCTACATGTGCAGGCCTCCGCTCTGTACCCTGTCACTGACGTGTCTGTCTACACGTGTAGGCCTCCGCTCTGTACCCTGTCCCTGACGTGTCTGTCTACACGTGCAGGCCTCCGCTCTGTACCCTGTCACTGACGTGTCTGTCTACATGTGCAGGCCTCCGCTCTGTACCCTGTCACTGACGTGTCTGTCTACATGTGCAGGCCTCCGCTCTGTACCCTGTCACTGACGTGTCTGTCTACATGTGCAGGCCTCCGCTCTGTACCCTGTCCCTGACGTGTCTGTCTACATGTGCAGGCCTCCGCTCTCTACCCTGTCACTGACGTGTCTGTCTACATGTGCAGGCCTCCGCTCTGTACCCTGTCACTGACGTGTCTGTCTACACGTGTAGGCCTCCGCTCTGTACCCTGTCACTGACGTGTCTGTCTACATGTGCAGGCCTCCGCTCTGTACCCTGTCACTGACGTGTCTGTCTACACGTGTAGGCCTCCGCTCTGTACCCTGTCACTGACGTGTCTGTCTACATGTGCAGGCCTCCGCTCTGTACCCTGTCACTGACGTGTCTGTCTACATGTGCAGGCCTCCGCTCTGTACCCTGTCACTGACGTGTCTGTCTACACGTGTAGGCCTCCGCTCTGTACCCTGTCACTGACGTGTCTGTCTACATGTGCAGGCCTCCGCTCTGTACCCTGTCACTGACGTGTCTGTCTACACGTGTAGGCCTCCGCTCTGTACCCTGTCACTGACGTGTCTGTCTACACGTGCAGGCCTCCGCTCTGTACCCTGTCACTGACGTGTCTGTCTACACGTGCAGGCCTCCGCTCTGTACCCTGTCACTGACGTGTCTGTCTACATGTGCAGGCCTCCGCTCTGTACCCTGTCACTGACGTGTCTGTCTACACGTGCAGGCCTCCGCTCTGTACCCTGTCACTGACGTGTCTGTCTACATGTGCAGGCCTCCGCTCTGTACCCTGTCACTGATGTGTCTGTCTACATGTGCAGGCCTCCGCTCTGTACCCTGTCACTGACGTGTCTGTCTACATGTGCAGGCCTCCGCTCTGTACCCTGTCACTGACGTGTCTGTCTACATGTGCAGGCCTCCGCTCTGTACCCTGTCACTGATGTGTCTGTCTACATGTGCAGGCCTCCGCTCTGTACCCTGTCACTGACGTGTCTGTCTACACGTGCAGGCCTCCGCTCTGTACCCTGTCACTGACGTGTCTGTCTACACGTGTAGGCCTCCGCTCTGTACCCTGTCACTGACGTGTCTGTCTACATGTGCAGGCCTCCGCTCTGTACCCTGTCACTGACGTGTCTGTCTACATGTGCAGGCCTCCGCTCTGTACCCTGTCACTGACGTGTCTGTCTACACGTGCAGGCCTCCGCTCTGTACCCTGTCACTGACGTGTCTGTCTACACGTGTAGGCCTCCGCTCTGTACCCTGTCACTGACGTGTCTGTCTACATGTGCAGGCCTCCGCTCTGTACCCTGTCACTGATGTGTCTGTCTACATGTGTAGGCCTCCGCTCTGTACCCTGTCACTGACGTGTCTGTCTACACGTGCAGGCCTCCGCTCTGTACCCTGTCACTGACGTGTCTGTCTACATGTGCAGGCCTCCGCTCTGTACCCTGTCACTGACGTGTCTGTCTACATGTGCAGGCCTCCGCTCTGTACCCTGTCACTGACGTGTCTGTCTACATGTGCAGGCCTCCGCTCTGTACCCTGTCACTGACGTGTCTGTCTACACGTGCAGGCCTCCGCTCTGTACCCTGTCACTGACGTGTCTGTCTACATGTGCAGGCCTCCGCTCTGTACCCTGTCACTGACGTGTCTGTCTACATGTGCAGGCCTCCGCTCTGTACCCTGTCACTGACGTGTCTGTCTACATGTGCAGGCCTCCGCTCTGTACCCTGTCACTGACGTGTCTGTCTACATGTGTAGGCCTCCGCTCTGTACCCTGTCCCTGACGTGTCTGTCTACATGTGCAGGCCTCCGCTCTCTACCCTGTCACTGACGTGTCTGTCTACATGTGCAGGCCTCCGCTCTGTACCCTGTCACTGACGTGTCTGTCTACATGTGTAGGCCTCCGCTCTGTACCCTGTCACTGACGTGTCTGTCTACACGTGTAGGCCTCCGCTCTGTACCCTGTCACTGACGTGTCTGTCTACACGTGTAGGCCTCCGCTCTGTACCCTGTCACTGACGTGTCTGTCTACATGTGCAGGCCTCCGCTCTGTACCATGTCACTGACGTGTCTATCTACATGTGCAGGCCTCCGATCTGTACCCTGTCACTGACGTGTCTCTCTACACGTGTAGGCCTCCGCTCTGTACCCTGTCACTGACGTGTCTGTCTACATGTGCAGGCCTCCGCTCTGTACCCTGTCACTGACGTGTCTGTCTACATGTGTAGGCCTCCGCTCTGTACCATGTCACTGACGTGTCTATCTACATGTGCAGGCCTCCGATCTGTACCCTGTCACTGACGTGTCTCTCTACACGTGTAGGCCTCCGCTCTGTACCCTGTCACTGACGTGTCTGTCTACACGTGCAGGCCTCCGCTCTGTACCCTGTCACTGACGTGTCTGTCTACACGTGTAGGCCTCCGCTCTGTACCCTGTCACTGACGTGTCTGTCTACATGTGCAGGCCTCCGCTCTGTACCCTGTCACTGACGTGTCTGTCTACATGTGCAGGCCTCCGCTCTGTACCCTGTCACTGACGTGTCTGTCTACACGTGCAGGCCTCCGCTCTGTACCCTGTCACTGACGTGTCTGTCTACACGTGTAGGCCTCCGCTCTGTACCCTGTCACTGACGTGTCTGTCTACATGTGCAGGCCTCCGCTCTGTACCCTGTCACTGATGTGTCTGTCTACATGTGTAGGCCTCCGCTCTGTACCCTGTCACTGACGTGTCTGTCTACACGTGCAGGCCTCCGCTCTGTACCCTGTCACTGACGTGTCTGTCTACATGTGCAGGCCTCCGCTCTGTACCCTGTCACTGACGTGTCTGTCTACATGTGCAGGCCTCCGCTCTGTACCCTGTCACTGACGTGTCTGTCTACATGTGCAGGCCTCCGCTCTGTACCCTGTCACTGACGTGTCTGTCTACACGTGCAGGCCTCCGCTCTGTACCCTGTCACTGACGTGTCTGTCTACATGTGCAGGCCTCCGCTCTGTACCCTGTCACTGACGTGTCTGTCTACATGTGCAGGCCTCCGCTCTGTACCCTGTCACTGACGTGTCTGTCTACATGTGTAGGCCTCCGCTCTGTACCCTGTCACTGACGTGTCTGTCTACACGTGTAGGCCTCCGCTCTGTACCCTGTCACTGACGTGTCTGTCTACATGTGCAGGCCTCCGCTCTGTACCATGTCACTGACGCGTCTATCTACATGTGCAGGCCTCCGATCTGTACCCTGTCACTGACGTGTCTGTCTACATGTGTAGGCCTCCGCTCTGTACCCTGTCACTGACGTGTCTCTCTACACGTGTAGGCCTCCGCTCTGTACCCTGTCACTGACGTGTCTGTCTACACGTGTAGGCCTCCGCTCTGTACCCTGTCACTGACGTGTCTGTCTACATGTGCAGGCCTCCGCTCTGTACCATGTCACTGACGTGTCTATCTACATGTGCAGGCCTCCGATCTGTACCCTGTCACTGACGTGTCTGTCTACATGTGTAGGCCTCCGCTCTGTACCCTGTCACTGACGTGTCTCTCTACACGTGTAGGCCTCCGCTCTGTACCCTGTCACTGACGTGTCTCTCTACACGTGTAGGCCTCCGCTCTGTACCCTGTCACTGACGTGTCTGTCTACATGTGCAGGCCTCCGCTCTGTACCATGTCACTGACGTGTCTATCTACATGTGCAGGCCTCCGATCTGTACCCTGTCACTGACGTGTCTGTCTACATGTGTAGGCCTCCGCTCTGTACCCTGTCACTGACGTGTCTCTCTACACGTGTAGGCCTCCGCTCTGTACCCTGTCACTGACGTGTCTGTCTACACGTGTAGGCCTCCGCTCTGTACCCTGTCCCTGACGTGTCTCTCTACACGTGTAGGCCTCCGCTCTGTACCCTGTCACTGACGTGTCTGTCTACATGTGCAGGCCTCCGCTCTGTACCCTGTCCCTGACGTGTCTGTCTACACGTGTAGGCCTCCGCTCTGTACCCTGTCCCTGACGTGTCTGTCTACATGTGCAGGCCTCCGCTCTGTACCCTGTCCCTGACGTGTCTGTCTACATGTGCAGGCCTCCGCTCTGTACCCTGTCACTGACGTGTCTGTCTACATGTGTAGGCCTCCGCTCTGTACCATGTCACTGACGTGTCTATCTACATGTGCAGGCCTCCGCTCTGTACCCTGTCCCTGACGTGTCTGTCTACATGTGCAGGCCTCCGCTCTGTACCCTGTCACTGACGTGTCTATCTACATGTGCAGGCCTCCGCTCTGTACCCTGTCCCTGACGTGTCTGTCTACATGTGCAGGCCTCCGCTCTGTACCATGTCACTGACGTGTCTATCTACATGTGCAGGCCTCCGATCTGTACCCTGTCACTGACGTGTCTCTCTACACGTGCAGGCCTCCGCTCTGTACCCTGTCACTGACGTGTCTATCTACATGTGCAGGCCTCCGCTCTGTACCCTGTCACTGACGTGTCTCTCTACACGTGCAGGCCTCCGCTCTGTACCCTGTCACTGACGTGTCTGTCTACATGTGCAGGCCTCCGCTCTGTACCCTGTCACTGACGTGTCTGTCTACATGTGCAGGCCTCCGCTCTGTACCCTGTCACTGACGTGTCTGTCTACATGTGTAGGCCTCCGCTCTGTACCATGTCACTGACGTGTCTGTCTACATGTGCAGGCCTCCGCTCTGTACCCTGTCACTGACGTGTCTCTCTACACGTGCAGGCCTCCGCTCTGTACCCTGTCACTGACGTGTCTGTCTACATGTGCAGGCCTCCGCTCTGTACCCTGTCACTGACGTGTCTGTCTACATGTGCAGGCCTCCGCTCTGTACCCTGTCACTGACGTGTCTGTCTACATGTGTAGGCCTCCGCTCTGTACCATGTCACTGACGTGTCTGTCTACACGTGCAGGCCTCCGCTCTGTACCATGTCACTGACGTGTCTGTCTACATGTGTAGGCCTCCGCTCTGTACCCTGTCACTGACATGTCTGTCTACATGTGTAGGCCTCCGCTCTGTACCATGTCACTGACGTGTCTGTCTACATGTGTAGGCCTCCGCTCTGTACCATGTCACTGACGTGTCTGTCTACATGTGCAGGCCTCCGCTCTGTACCCTGTCCCTGACGTGTCTGTCTACATGTGTAGGCCTCCGCTCTGTACCCTGTCACTGACGTGTCTGTCTACATGTGCAGGCCTCCGCTCTGTACCCTGTCACTGACGTGTCTGTCTACACGTGTAGGCCTCCGCTCTGTACCCTGTCCCTGACGTGTCTGTCTACATGTGTAGGCCTCCGCTCTGTACCCTGTCACTGACGTGTCTATCTACATGTGCAGGCCTCCGCTCTGTACCCTGTCACTGACGTGTCTGTCTACACGTGCAGGCCTCCGCTCTGTACCCTGTCACTGACGTGTCTATCTACATGTGCAGGCCTCCGCTCTGTACCCTGTCACTGACGTGTCTGTCTACACGTGCAGGCCTCCGCTCTGTACCCTGTCACTGACGTGTCTGTCTACATGTGCAGGCCTCCGCTCTGTACCCTGTCCCTGACGTGTCTGTCTACATGTGCAGGCCTCCGCTCTGTACCCTGTCACTGACGTGTCTGTCTACACGTGTAGGCCTCCGCTCTGTACCCTGTCACTGACGTGTCTGTCTACATGTGCAGGCCTCCGCTCTGTACCCTGTCACTGACGTGTCTGTCTACACGTGTAGGCCTCCGCTCTGTACCCTGTCCCTGACGTGTCTGTCTACATGTGTAGGCCTCCGCTCTGTACCCTGTCACTGACGTGTCTATCTACATGTGCAGGCCTCCGCTCTGTACCCTGTCCCTGACGTGTCTGTCTACACGTGCAGGCCTCCGCTCTGTACCCTGTCACTGACGTGTCTATCTACATGTGCAGGCCTCCGCTCTGTACCCTGTCACTGACGTGTCTGTCTACATGTGTAGGCCTCCGCTCTGTACCCTGTCACTGACGTGTCTATCTACATGTGCAGGCCTCCGCTCTGTACCCTGTCACTGACGTGTCTGTCTACATGTGCAGGCCTCCGCTCTGTACCCTGTCACTGACGTGTCTGTCTACATGTGCAGGCCTCCGCTCTGTACCCTGTCACTGACGTGTCTGTCTACATGTGCAGGCCTCCGCTCTGTACCCTGTCACTGACGTGTCTGTCTACACGTGTACGCCTCCGCTCTGTACCCTGTCACTGACGTGTCTGTCTACATGTGCAGGCCTTCGCTCTGTACCCTGTCCCTGACGTGTCTGTCTACATGTGCAGGCCTCCGCTCTGTACCCTGTCACTGACGTGTCTGTCTACACGTGTAGGCCTCCGCTCTGTACCCTGTCACTGACGTGTCTGTCTACATGTGCAGGCCTCCGCTCTGTACCCTGTCACTGACGTGTCTGTCTACACGTGTAGGCCTCCACTCTGTACCCTGTCCCTGACGTGTCTGTCTACATGTGTAGGCCTCCGCTCTGTACCCTGTCCCTGACGTGTCTGTCGACACGTGCAGGCCTCCGCTCTGTACCCTGTTGTGATGTACAATGCCCGAAGATATGTTTTCTGTTGCAATGTGCTAACAAATCCTCCATCCTAGGACATTGTAAACTGTCAGTAGTAGGAATTCCTTCCCCCCAGGTTTTATCAACCCTGCCACTTCCTCTGGAAGAGCAGGAATGTTAATTAGCTAGACCATCTTCCTCACACCATTTGGCTTCTCTCAGCTGAAAGAGAAAAAAAAGTGCGGGAACTAAACTCTTTGTTTGAAACCAGGAGTTTGAATAAAACAATAAGGGATTGTCCCGCGAAAACCATACCCAGTAGAAATATAAAAATCATATTTCTGCGATCCGAGCAGACCCAGCTTCGCTGTGGTGCCTGTTGCAAAACTCTCGGATGTCCAGAACCTGAGATATGATTTGCGCCCAAATGGACGGTCATATCGCATACATGTTTGATGTTTTCTTGATGGGCTCATTACGCTGGGAAACATGATACCACTGATGAGTCCATACCAGCTTCTCCCATAAAGTTATAGCTAATCTAAGTTTTGTAGCCAAAACATAACTTGGATAAGAGAGGTGGGATCAACCCAGAATGCACCTCTCTGTGATGTCACATAGGAAAGTCTATAAGGCATTTCCTGGGCAAACCAGCTCAGAACAGCTGCAGAATCCGTGCTGACAAGAACTCAGATGAGCGGAGAAGTGCAGCTCCGCCTCCACCCACCTTAGCCGCATGGTCTGCCTAAGGAACAATATGGAACTGTGAGTGTAATCTCTTTGTTTTCTCCACTTTTATTTTATACCTGTACTGTACATATTTTATGTCTCAATTTTATAGCAACTTTTATCTGTAATCACTGTCCTCTTTCGGAAAATAAATGAAATTATTTAGATCTGTCTCTATGCTCTAAGACTCGAACTATACGCCTTTGATAGATAATCGCTACTAATTCAAGGGGTTTGCCACGGACCCTCTTAATTTAACACTGTGAATTAAGTAACCGTGACTGGTGGCAGCGCGTTGTGTACGGCTATTACGGCTTGCTGGCAGTACAGAAGGGTCTTATATTGCTGAATAAGGGTCTGCGGCCACAGCATTGATAATTCCCTTACTGCAGAAGCCTAATTGCCGGTTCACAACAGGCAGCCCGTCCGGCGACCAATTATCCTAGGTGCAGTTCCCTGACTGACCTGAGGGTAAGGGGGGCGCCGGAGAGCTGCGAGTTCCAAGGTGGAACTGAGAAAGTGGGATATACATAAATCCCCGCAGTACTTGGAAGATTGATAGCAGTGGTGGGGCATCCAAATTAAACTCCCCCTGCAGCAAATTGTAGAGCGAGATTAGCTTGCTGGATATTTTCGGTCACATGGTGCCAGTGTTGGGATAACTAAGATAAGCCCCACTGCGCCTGTGATAGCCGTGTGCCGGCATTGTGTCACGCCCCTCCGTCCGCTGATACACCCGTGTCAGTGGTGGGACTGTGACATAGTGGTGACACAGGGTCCGCTGTCCGTCACGTTTTGGTGGCAGCGGGACCCCCGTTAGTGTCGCCCGTAAGTAGACGAACGGCGGTGGGCTGTTCGTCACATATTGGTGGCAGAGCGGTGGGATAATCCTAGAGCATTAGTGATTTGGTTTGAGCAATCATTCCTCTCACTAAAGACCTGCACGGTTCCTGCGGGAATCCTGCATCATAGGTTTTGGAGAACAGACTCAGTGGTTACTAGTCCTGAGACATTAGTGTGTACTTGCAAGTATCCCCCTCCCGTTTCTTCGTTTTTCTTTTTCTATCTTTTATTTGGCAACCATGGCGGCGATGACAGTGGAGTGGTATCAGAAGCAGAAAAAGGACACCCTTGCTGGGTTATGCACGTACCGAGGCATAGACGCCGCAGGCGGAACCAAAGATCAAATGATCGCGGCTCTAGTGCAGCTGGACAATGACCAGAATCCAGCGAGCGCAGAAGTTGGCCCAAGTTGCCATGGGGCTGCAGCAGAGGCTCCACTCCTGAGCGCTGGCCCCACATTCAACCAGAACGGGGTGGACCCCTATCTGCAAATGGCCTTGGACGAACTCCCCGCCGAAGACAGGTATGGGCGGGTGAGGATGATCCAGCAATATCGGCAGGAGGCCCAAGCCGAACGTGAGCGCCAAGCTGAGGCTGAGAGAGCCGAGCGCCAGGCGCAGAGGGCCCATGAACTGGAGGTACTCCAGCGGGGTGGGAATGCCCCCACAGCCCGAAGCAGTGAGCCCAGCAGCGTCCAGACTCCTAAACCCCGGCCAGAGCATTTTCCCGTGATGGAAAAGGATGGGGACTTGGACACATTTCTGCGAGCCTTTGAGAAAGCCTGCAGACAGTACCAGCTGCCTAGAGACCAATGGGCAAGGTACTTGACCCCAGGGCTAAAAGGCAAAGCCCTGGAGGCATTTGCTTCTCTTCCGCCAGAAGCCGATGACGACTATGACGCCATAAAGCAGGCGCTGATCGCCAAATACCGGCTGACACCTGAGGTATGCCGAAAGAAGTTCCGGCACCTCCAACGTGGCTCACATGATAGCTACAGTGATGTGGTGCAAGGACTCAGGACCCACTTTGACCAGTGGATCCATGGACTGTCCGTTGAAACCTTTGAGCAGCTACGGGACCTGATGATCAAAGACCAGTTCCTGCATCTCTGCCCAGCTGAGGTCCGACAGTTCATCCTGGACCGCGAACCAACGAACGCGGACAAAGCGGCGCAGATCGCCGACAACCACGAGGCCAACCGGAAGCCCGAGACGCGGAGGCCAGTCGCCACCAGCTGGAAAGGGGGTAAGCCAGCAACCAACCCCAATGCCCCAGCTAGCCGTCCCTCCGGAGGCCCTGTCCCTGTTGCCAACAACAGGCCGGCTACTGACAGTCGCCTGTGTCACCACTGCAAGCGGCCTGGTCACTTCTCTTACACCTGTCCGGATAGGCCGAAGAACCCCCCAGCCAAGGCCCCCGGGCCCAACGCCTCTGTTCTTTTGGTGGGAGGTGTGGTTGGGAGGGCTGACGACAACGTTCAACCTGTTCAGGTGGGGGCCCGTCTTGCTACAGGCCTCAAGGACACCGGGGCTGAACGAACCCTCATCCGTCCTGGACTGGCGGCCCCTGAAGAGTTTGTTGAGGGGAAAACCTTGACTGTCACCGGGATTGGAGGAACCCGTTGTCCCTTGCCAGTGGCACGAGTTTTTCTTGATTGGGGTGCCGGGAGCGGGTTGAGGGAGGTGGGAGTGTCTGAAAATTTGCCCACTGATGTTTTATTGGGGACTGACTTGGGGAGGATGGTTGCATACTACGTCCCTGACACCCTTCCCCAAACTGATAATGAGGGTAACGTTAACCCTGATGATGTTGATGGTGGGAAACTGAATGTGTTACCTGCTAATGCCTTGATGAGTAATGATGCAACTAACAACCATTCTTTCCCCAGGTACGATGCTGATGCTGATGTGAATGTACCAAAGCAAACTGATAACCATTCTTCTCCTAGGAAGGATGATGATGATGTTGATGTATCTGTGCCGACTGAACCCGTTAACCCTTTCTTTGAAGCGGTAGATGTGTCCACAGGTACCGAAGTGCTCAGCCCCGTCACTCTGCGGAGTGAGACGGCTGAGGAACCCCTGGCAGGAGTAAGCAACGGTGCTCAAGGAAATGGGGAGGTGCATGGGGACCATGAGGAAGGTAATGCCATGCAGCTGACCAGTGCCACCGAGGAAGGTAACTGGCCCATAAGTAGCACTGCTCCTGAAGTGTTGGGGGTGGATGGGGAGGTAGAGCCCAGGGAAGCACCAGCTGGTGGGTCTGAAGAAATCCCCAGGGAGACAGCATACATAGCAGCTGTCACACGCAGTCAGAGTGCCCAGATCGCAGGTAACGCACTGTCTTCTGGACCCTCTGCTGCTACAGGAGAGACTGAACCAGAGGTGAACCCAGAGCCGGTTCCAGAGGGTCCCAGTAAAGAGGGGACCCTGACGTCACTTCTGGCAGCCTCCAGCATGGAGTTCCAGGCTGCTCTGCACTCAGATGCCAGCCTGGAGAAATTGAGAGGTCTCGCCGAGACGCCCACCTCCAAGTCTGATAAGGAGAGGGTGTTCTGGGAACGAGGAAGGTTGTACCGGGAGACAGTACCCGGAGATCCTAAAAAGGAGTGGTTGAGGGAAAGACAGCTGGTCGTCCCCTATCAGTTCAGAACTGAGTTGTTGCGGATTGCCCATGAGATTCCACTCGCTGGACACTTGGGGATCAGCAAAACAAAGGCACGGCTGTCTCAACACTTCTATTGGCCCCAGATGGGGACAGATGTAACACACTACTGCCGCTCCTGTGCCACCTGTCAAAAAGTGGGTAAGGCGGGGCCTGCTCTTAAGGCTCCCCTTATTCCTTTGCCGGTGATAGAGGAGCCTTTCCAGAGAATCGCGGTGGACATTGTAGGACCGCTGTCCGTCCCCAGCAGCTCCGGAAAGCGATACATTCTCACCGTGGTAGACTACGCTACCCGGTACCCAGAGGCAGTAGCTCTGTCTTCAACCAGGGCAGATAAGGTGGCTGACGCACTGGTGACCATCTTTTCAAGAGTAGGATTTCCCAGGGAGATGCTTACCGATCAAGGGCCCCAATTCATGTCTCGCCTAATGGAGGCTCTCTGTGAGAAAATGCAGGTGACGCACCTGGTATCGAGTCCGTATCACCCACAGACTAATGGTTTGTGTGAACGCTTCAACGGTACCCTCAAACAGATGCTCCGCATACTGGTTGAGACCCAAGGGCGCGACTGGGAGCGGTACCTCCCACACCTGCTGTTCGCTTACAGAGAAGTTCCGCAGGCCTCGACCGGGTTCTCCCCCTTCGAGCTCCTGTATGGCAGGCGAGTCCGGGGACCCCTTGGGTTGATAAGAGAATCCTGGGAAGATGAGCCAAACCCCACAGAAGTGTCCATCGTGGATTATGTCATGCGCTTCCGTGACAAGATGCAGACCTTGACGCAGTTGGTGCATGACAACATGACGCAGGCTCAGGCTGACCAGAAGCACTGGTACGACCAGAACGCCCGGGAGCGGACCTACCAGGTGGGTCAAAAGGTGTGGGTGTTGGTCCCTGTACCAACGGATAAGCTTCAGGCAGCCTGGGAAGGCCCGTACGTCGTCCACCAACAGCTCAACCCGGTCACCTACGTGGTCACGCTTGACCATGCTCGGGGTAGGCGCAAGGCCTTTCACGTCAACATGCTGAAGGCGCACTACGAACGTGAAGCTTGCATCCTACCGGTCTGCAATCTGCCAGAGGATGGGGAGGAAGATTCCCTCCTGGACATGCTGGCCCAGGCCAAGGCCAATGGGTCCATTGAGGACATGGAGATAAGTGGTTCGCTCACCGTGTCCCAGCGGTTGCAGTTGATGGCCACCCTGGAACTCTTCCGGCCCGTGTTCACCAACCGTCCTGGGAGGACGGAGTTAGCGGTTCATGAGGTGGACACCGGGAATCATGCCCCATTACGGCGAACACCTTATCGGATCTCTGAAACGGTGCAACAAGTCATGCGCCAAGAGATCGATGAGATGTTAAGGCTGGGAGTGATTCGACGGTCAAAAGGTGCGTGGGCTTCACCTGTAGTCCTCGTTCCTAAAAAGGATCGAACCACCCGGTTCTGCGTGGACTACAGGGGGCTCAACGCCATCACAACCTCTGATGCCCACCCAATGCCGCGCATCGAGGATCTGCTCGAGCGGTTGACAAACGCCAACTACATATCCATCATGGATTTGAGTCGGGGATACTGGCAGATTCCCCTGAGCCCTGAGGCGCAGGAGAAATCCACCTTTATCACCCCCTTTGGACTGTACGAGTCCACGGTCATGCCCTTCGGCATGAAGAATGCCCCTGCCACTTTCCAGCGGATGGTCAACCACCTGCTTCGGGGACTGGAGGAGTACGCCGTGGCGTACTTAGACGATATTGCCGTCTTCAGTTCCACCTGGGAGGAACACCTTCAGCACCTCCAGGAGGTGCTCAAGCGTCTTCACCAGGCAGGCCTGACCATCAAGCCGGGGAAGTGCCAGATAGGCATGCGCAAGGTCCACTACCTGGGGCACCGGGTAGGCGGGGGTTCCATGAGTCCGGAGCCAGGAAAAGTGGACGCAATCGTGTCCTGGCCCACCCCCAGGACCAAGAAACAGGTGAAGTCCTTCTTGGGCACTGCAGGGTACTATAGGCGGTTCGTACAGGACTATAGCGCCCTTGCCAAACCCTTGACTGACCTCACCAAGCAGAGGCTACCCCAAACAGTCAACTGGACAGATGACTGTGAGGCGGCTTTCCAAGCTTTGAAAGCAGCCCTGTGCAACTCTCCAGTGTTGAGAGCAGTCGACAGCAGTCGCCCGTTTCTGGTACAGACCGACGCCAGCGAGTTTGGCCTCGGTGCTGTGCTTAGCCAGGTCGACTCGGGGGACCAAGAGCACCCCGTGTTGTACCTGAGCCAGAAACTTTTGCCGAGGGAAGTGGCATACTCGACCATCGAGAAGGAGTGTCTGGCCATGGTGTGGGCACTGCAGCGTTTGCAGCCCTACCTGTACGGGCGCGCCTTCACGGTGGTAACTGACCACAACCCTCTGAGCTGGTTGCACACAGTGTCCGGAACCAATGGAAGATTGCTCCGCTGGAGCCTTGCCCTTCAACAGTACGATTTTACTGTAAAACACAGGAAGGGCAGTGAAAACGGCAATGCCGATGGGTTGTCCCGCCGGGGCGAACCCGCTGAGGTGCGCATGGCAGATTACCGAGAGGTAATGCCTCCTTAGCGCCCTCTTAAGGGGGGAGGTGTGATGTACAATGCCCGAAGATATGTTTTCTGTTGCAATGTGCTAACAAATCCTCCATCCTAGGACATTGTAAACTGTCAGTAGTAGGAATTCCTTCCCCCCAGGTTTTATCAACCCTGCCACTTCCTCTGGAAGAGCAGGAATGTTAATTAGCTAGACCATCTTCCTCACACCATTTGGCTTCTCTCAGCTGAAAGAGAAAAAAAAGTGCGGGAACTAAACTCTTTGTTTGAAACCAGGAGTTTGAATAAAACAATAAGGGATTGTCCCGCGAAAACCATACCCAGTAGAAATATAAAAATCATATTTCTGCGATCCGAGCAGACCCAGCTTCGCTGTGGTGCCTGTTGCAAAACTCTCGGATGTCCAGAACCTGAGATATGATTTGCGCCCAAATGGACGGTCATATCACATAGATGTTTGATGTTTTCTTGATGGGCTCATTACGCTGGGAAACATGATACCACTGATGAGTCCATACCAGCTTCTCCCATAAAGTTATAGCTAATCTAAGTTTTGTAGCCAAAACATAACTTGGATAAGAGAGGTGGGATCAACCCAGAATGCACCTCTCTGTGATGTCACATAGGAAAGTCTATAAGGCATTTCCTGGGCAAACCAGCTCAGAACAGCTGCAGAATCCGTGCTGACAAGAACTCAGATGAGCGGAGAAGTGCAGCTCCGCCTCCACCCACCTTAGCCGCATGGTCTGCCTAAGGAACAATATGGAACTGTGAGTGTAATCTCTTTGTTTTCTCCACTTTTATTTTATACCTGTACTGTACATATTTTATGTCTCAATTTTATAGCAACTTTTATCTGTAATCACTGTCCTCTTTCGGAAAATAAATGAAATTATTTAGATCTGTCTCTATGCTCTAAGACTCGAACTATACGCCTTTGATAGATAATCGCTACTAATTCAAGGGGTTTGCCACGGACCCTCTTAATTTAACACTGTGAATTAAGTAACCGTGACTGGTGGCAGCGCGTTGTGTACGGCTATTACGGCTTGCTGGCAGTACAGAAGGGTCTTATATTGCTGAATAAGGGTCTGCGGCCACAGCATTGATAATTCCCTTACTGCAGAAGCCTAATTGCCGGTTCACAACAGGCAGCCCGTCCGGCGACCAATTATCCTAGGTGCAGTTCCCTGACTGACCTGAGGGTAAGGGGGGCGCCGGAGAGCTGCGAGTTCCAAGGTGGAACTGAGAAAGTGGGATATACATAAATCCCCGCAGTACTTGGAAGATTGATAGCAGTGGTGGGGCATCCAAATTAAACTCCCCCTGCAGCAAATTGTAGAGCGAGATTAGCTTGCTGGATATTTTCGGTCACATGGTGCCAGTGTTGGGATAACTAAGATAAGCCCCACTGCGCCTGTGATAGCCGTGTGCCGGCATTGTGTCACGCCCCTCCGTCCGCTGATACACCCGTGTCAGTGGTGGGACTGTGACATAGTGGTGACACAGGGTCCGCTGTCCGTCACGTTTTGGTGGCAGCGGGACCCCCGTTAGTGTCGCCCGTAAGTAGACGAACGGCGGTGGGCTGTTCGTCACACCTGTCACTGACGTGTCTGTCTACATGTGCAGGCCTCAGCTCTGTACCCTGCCACTGACGTGTCTATCTACATGTGCAGGCCTCAGCTCTGTACCCTGTCACTGACGTGTCTGTCTACATGTGCAGGCCTCCGCTCTGTACCCTGTCACTGACGTGTCTGTCTACATGTGTAGGCCTCCGCTCTGTACCCTGTCCCTGACGTGTCTGTCTACATATGCAGGCCTCCGCTCTGTACCATGTCACTGACGTGTCTGTCTACATGTGCAGGCCTCCGCTCTGTACCCTGTCCCTGACGTGTCTGTCTACATGTGCAGGCCTCTGCTCTGTACCCTGTCACTGACGTGTCTGTCTACATGTGCAGGCCTCCGCTCTGTACCCTGTCACTGACGTGTCTGTCTACATGTGTAGGCCTCCGCTCTGTACCCTGTCACTGACGTGTCTGTCTACATGTGCAGGCCTCCGCTCTGTACCCTGTCACTGACGTGTCTGTCTACACGTGTAGGCCTCCGCTCTGTACCCTGTCACTGACGTGTCTGTCTACATGTGCAGGCCTCCGCTCTGTACCCTGTCACTGATGTGTCTGTCTACATGTGCAGGCCTCCGCTCTGTACCCTGTCCCTGACGTGTCTGTCTACATGTGCAGGCCTCCGCTCTGTACCCTGTCACTGACATGTCTGTCTACATGTGCAGGCCTCCGCTCTGTACCCTGTCACTGACGTGTCTGTCTACATGTGTAGGCCTCCGCTCTGTACCCTGTCACTGACGTGTCTGTCTACATGTGCAGGCCTCCGCTCTGTACCCTGTCCCTGACGTGTCTGTCTACATGTGCAGGCCTCCGCTCTGTACCCTGTCACTGACATGTCTGTCTACATGTGCAGGCCTCCGCTCTGTACCCTGTCACTGACGTGTCTGTCTACATGTGTAGGCCTCCGCTCTGTACCCTGTCACTGACGTGTCTGTCTACATGTGTAGGCCTCCGCTCTGTACCCTGTCACTGACGTGTCTGTCTACATGTGCAGGCCTCCGCTCTGTACCCTGTCACTGACGTGTCTGTCTACACGTGTAGGCCTCCGCTCTGTACCCTGTCCCTGACGTGTCTATCTACATGTGCAGGCCTCCGCTCTGTACCCTGTCACTGACGTGTCTGTCTACATGTGTAGGCCTCCGCTCTGTACCCTGTCCCTGACGTGTCTGTCTACATGTGCAGGCCTCCGCTCTGTACCCTGTCACTGACATGTCTGTCTACATGTGCAGGCCTCCGCTCTGTACCCTGTCACTGACGTGTCTGTCTACACGTGTAGGCCTCCGCTCTGTACCCTGTCACTGACGTGTCTGTCTACATGTGCAGGCCTCCGCTCTGTACCCTGTCACTGACATGTCTGTCTACATGTGCAGGCCTCCGCTCTGTACCCTGTCCCTGACGTGTCTGTCTACATGTGCAGGCCTCCGCTCTGTACCCTGTCACTGACGTGTCTGTCTACATGTGCAGGCCTCCGCTCTGTACCCTGTCACTGACGTGTCTGTCTACATGTGCAGGCCTCCGCTCTGTACCCTGTCCCTGACGTGTCTGTCTACATGTGCAGGCCTCCGCTCTGTACCCTGTCACTGACGTGTCTGTCTACATGTGTAGGCCTCCGCTCTGTACCCTGTCACTGACGTGTCTGTCTACATGTGCAGGCCTCCGCTCTGTACCCTGTCACTGACGTGTCTGTCTACACGTGTAGGCCTCCGCTCTGTACCCTGTCCCTGACGTGTCTGTCTACATGTGCAGGCCTCCGCTCTGTACCCTGTCACTGACGTGTCTGTCTACACGTGCAGGCCTCCGCTCTGTACCCTGTCACTGACGTGTCTGTCTACACGTGTAGGCCTCCGCTCTGTACCATGTCACTGACGTGTCTGTCTACACGTGCAGGCCTCCGCTCTGTACCATGTCACTGACGTGTCTGTCTACATGTGTAGGCCTCCGCTCTGTACCATGTCACTGACGTGTCTGTCTACATGTGCAGGCCTCCGCTCTGTACCATGTCACTGACGTGTCTGTCTACATGTGCAGGCCTCCGCTCTGTACCCTGTCCCTGACATGTCTGTCTACATGTGCAGGCCTCCGCTCTGTACCCTGTCACTGACGTGTCTGTCTACATGTGCAGGCCTCCGATCTGTACCCTGTCCCTGACGTGTCTGTCTACATGTGCAGGCCTCCGCTCTGTACCCTGTCACTGACGTGTCTATCTACACGTGTAGGCCTCCGCTCTGTACCCTGTCACTGACGTGTCTGTCTACATGTGCAGGCCTCCGATCTGTACCCTGTCCCTGACGTGTCTGTCTACATGTGCAGGCCTCCGCTCTGTACCCTGTCACTGACGTGTCTATCTACACGTGTAGGCCTCCGCTCTGTACCCTGTCCCTGACGTGTCTGTCTACATGTGCAGGCCTCCGCTCTGTACCCTGTCCCTGACGTGTCTGTCTACATGTGCAGGCCTCCGCTCTGTACCCTGTCACTGACGTGTCTATCTACACGTGCAGGCCTCCGATCTGTACCCTGTCCCTGACGTGTCTGTCTACACGTGTAGGCCTCCGCTCTGTACCCTGTCACTGACGTGTCTATCTACACGTGTAGGCCTCCGCTCTGTACCCTGTCCCTGACGTGTCTGTCTACATGTGCAGGCCTCCGCTCTGTACCCTGTCCCTGACGTGTCTGTCTACACGTGCAGGCCTCCGCTCTGTACCCTGTCACTGACGTGTCTGTCTACACGTGCAGGCCTCCGCTCTGTACCCTGTCACTGACGTGTCTGTCTACATGTGCAGGCCTCCGCTCTGTACCATGTCACTGACGTGTCTGTCTACACGTGCAGGCCTCCGCTCTGTACCATGTCACTGACGTGTCTGTCTACATGTGTAGGCCTCCGCTCTGTACCATGTCACTGACGTGTCTGTCTACATGTGTAGGCCTCCGCTCTGTACCATGTCACTGACGTGTCTGTCTACATGTGTAGGCCTCCGCTCTGTACCATGTCACTGACGTGTCTGTCTACATGTGCAGTCCTCCGCTCTGTACCCTGTCCCTGACATGTCTGTCTACATGTGCAGGCCTCCGCTCTGTACCCTGTCACTGACGTGTCTGTCTACATGTGCAGGCCTCCGCTCTGTACCGTCACTGACGTGTCTGTCTACATGTGCAGGCCTCCGCTCTGTACCCTGTCCCTGACATGTCTGTCTACATGTGCAGGCCTCCGCTCTGTACCCTGTCACTGACGTGTCTGTCTACATGTGCAGGCCTCCGCTCTGTACCCTGTCACTGACGTGTCTGTCTACATGTGCAGGCCTCCGCTCTGTACCCTGTCACTGACGTGTCTGTCTACACGTGTAGGCCTCCGCTCTGTACCCTGTCACTGACGAGTCTGTCTACACGTGTAGGCCTCCGCTCTGTACCCTGTCACTGACGAGTCTATCTACATGTGCAGGCCTCCGCTCTGTACCCTGTCCCTGACGTGTCTATCTACACGTGTAGGCCTCCGCTCTGTACCCTGTCACTGACGAGTCTGTCTACATGTGTAGGCCTCCGCTCTGTACCCTGTCACTGACGTGTCTATCTACATGTGCAGGCCTCCGCTCTGTACCCTGTCCCTGACGTGTCTATCTACATGTGCAGGCCTCCGCTCTGTACCCTGTCACTGACGTGTTTGTCTACATGTGCAGGCCTCCGCTCTGTACCCTGTCACTGACGTGTCTGTCTACATGTGCAGGCCTCCGCTCTGTACCCTGTCCCTGACGTGTCTGTCTACATGTGCAGGCCTCCGCTCTGTACCCTGTCACTGACGTGTCTGTCTACACGTGTAGGCCTCCGCTCTGTACCCTGTCACTGACGTGTCTGTCTACATGTGCAGGCCTCCGCTCTGTACCCTGTCACTGACGTGTCTATCTACATGTGCAGGCCTCCGCTCTGTACCCTGTCACTGACGTGTCTGTCTACACGTGTAGGCCTCCGCTCTGTACCCTGTCACTGACGTGTCTGTCTACATGTGCAGGCCTCCGCTCTGTACCCTGTCACTGACGTGTCTGTCTACACGTGTAGGCCTCCGCTCTGTACCCTGTCACTGACGTGTCTATCTACATGTGCAGGCCTCCGCTCTGTACCCTGTCACTGACGTGTCTGTCTACATGTGCAGGCCTCCGCTCTGTACCCTGTCACTGACATGTCTGTCTACATGTGTAGGCCTCCGCTCTGTACCCTGTCACTGACGTGTCTATCTACATGTGCAGGCCTCCGCTCTGTACCCTGTCACTGACGTGTCTGTCTACATGTGTAGGCCTCCGCTCTGTACCCTGTCACTGACGTGTCTGTCTACATGTGCAGGCCTCCGCTCTGTACCCTGTCACTGACGTGTCTGTCTACACGTGCAGGCCTCCGCTCTGTACCCTGTCACTGACGTGTCTGTCTACATGTGTAGGCCTCCGCTTTGTACCCTGTCACTGACGTGTCTATCTACATGTGCAGGCCTCCGCTCTGTACCCTGTCACTGACGTGTCTGTCTACACGTGCAGGCCTCCGCTCTGTACCCTGTCACTGACGTGTCTGTCTACATGTGTAGGCCTCCGCTCTGTACCCTGTCACTGACGTGTCTGTCTACATGTGCAGGCCTCCGCTCTGTACCCTGTCACTGACGTGTCTGTCTACACGTGCAGGCCTCCGCTCTGTACCCTGTCACTGACGTGTCTGTCTTCATGTGCAGGCCTCCACTCTGTACCCTGTCACTGACGTGTCTGTCTACACGTGTAGGCCTCCGCTCTGTACCCTGTCACTGACGTGTCTGTCTACATGTGCAGGCCTCCGCTCTGTACCCTGTCACTGACGTGTCTGTCTACACGTGCAGGCCTCCGCTCTGTACCCTGTCACTGACGTGTCTGTCTACATGTGTAGGCCTCCGCTCTGTACCCTGTCACTGACGTGTCTGTCTACACGTGTAGGCCTCCGCTCTGTACCCTGTCACTGACGTGTCTATCTACATGTGCAGGCCTCCGCTCTGTACCCTGTCCCTGACGTGTCTGTCTACATGTGCAGGCCTCCGCTCTGTACCCTGTCACTGACGTGTCTGTCTACACGTGCAGGCCTCCGCTCTGTACCCTGTCACTGACGTGTCTGTCTACATGTGTAGGCCTCCGCTCTGTACCCTGTCACTGACGTGTCTGTCTACACGTGTAGGCCTCCGCTCTGTACCCTGTCACTGACGTGTCTATCTACATGTGCAGGCCTCCGCTCTGTACCCTGTCACTGACGTGTCTGTCTACATGTGTAGGCCTCCGCTCTGTACCCTGTCACTGACGTGTCTATCTACATGTGCAGGCCTCCGCTCTGTACCCTGTCACTGACGTGTCTGTCTACATGTGTAGGCCTCCGCTCTGTACCCTGTCACTGACGTGTCTGTCTACATGTGCAGGCCTCCGCTCTGTACCCTGTCACTGACGTGTCTGTCTACACGTGCAGGCCTCCGCTCTGTACCCTGTCACTGACGTGTCTGTCTACATGTGTAGGCCTCCGCTTTGTACCCTGTCACTGACGTGTCTATCTACATGTGCAGGCCTCCGCTCTGTACCCTGTCACTGACGTGTCTGTCTACACGTGCAGGTCTCCGCTCTGTACCCTGTCACTGACGTGTCTGTCTACATGTGTAGGCCTCCGCTCTGTACCCTGTCACTGACGTGTCTGTCTACACGTGCAGGCCTCCGCTCTGTACCCTGTCACTGACGTGTCTGTCTACACGTGCAGGCCTCCGCTCTGTACCCTGTCACTGACGTGTCTGTCTACATGTGTAGGCCTCCGCTTTGTACCCTGTCACTGACGTGTCTATCTACATGTGCAGGCCTCCGCTCTGTACCCTGTCACTGACGTGTCTGTCTACATGTGTAGGCCTCCGCTTTGTACCCTGTCACTGACGTGTCTGTCTACACGTGCAGGCCTCCGCTCTGTACCCTGTCACTGACGTGTCTGTCTACATGTGTAGGCCTCCGCTCTGTACCCTGTCACTGACGTGTCTGTCTACATGTGCAGGCCTCCGCTCTGTACCCTGTCACTGATGTGTCTGTCTACACGTGCAGGCCTCCGCTCTGTACCCTGTCACTGACGTGTCTGTCTTCATGTGCAGGCCTCCACTCTGTACCCTGTCACTGACGTGTCTGTCTACACGTGTAGGCCTCCGCTCTGTACCCTGTCACTGACGTGTCTGTCTACATGTGCAGGCCTCCGCTCTGTACCCTGTCACTGACGTGTCTGTCTACACGTGCAGGCCTCCGCTCTGTACCCTGTCACTGACGTGTCTGTCTACATGTGTAGGCCTCCGCTCTGTACCCTGTCACTGACGTGTCTGTCTACACGTGTAGGCCTCCGCTCTGTACCCTGTCACTGACGTGTCTATCTACATGTGCAGGCCTCCGCTCTGTACCCTGTCCCTGACGTGTCTGTCTACATGTGCAGGCCTCCGCTCTGTACCCTGTCACTGACGTGTCTGTCTACACGTGCAGGCCTCCGCTCTGTACCCTGTCACTGACGTGTCTGTCTACACGTGTAGGCCTCCGCTCTGTACCCTGTCACTGACGTGTCTGTCTACACGTGTAGGCCTCCGCTCTGTACCCTGTCCCTGACGTCTCTGTCTACACGTGCAGGCCTCCGCTCTGTACCCTGTCCCTGACGTGTCTGTCTACACGTGCAGGCCTCCGCTCTGTACCCTGTCACTGACGTGTCAGTCTACATGTGCAGGCCTCCGCTCTGTACCCTGTCACTGACGTGTCTGTCTACATGTGCAGGCCTCCGCTCTGTACCCTGTCACTGACGTGTCTATCTACATGTGCAGGCCTCCGCTCTGTACCCTGTCACTGACGTGTCTATCTACATGTGCAGGCCTCCGCTCTGTACCCTGTCACTGACGTGTCTATCTACATGTGCAGGCCTCCGCTCTGTACCCTGTCACTGACGTGTCTGTCTACATGTGCAGGCCTCCGCTCTGTACCCTGTCCCTGACGTGTCTGTCTACACGTGTAGGCCTCCGCTCTGTACCCTGTCACTGACGTGTCTATCTACATGTGCAGGCCTCCGCTCTGTACCCTGTCACTGACGTGTCTATCTACACGTGTAGGCCTCCGCTCTGTACCCTGTCCCTGATGTGTCTGTCTACACGTGTAGGCCTCCGCTCTGTACCCTGTCACTGACGTGTCTGTCTACATGTGCAGGCCTCCGCTCTGTACCCTGTCACTGACGAGTCTGTCTACACGTGTAGGCCTCCGCTCTGTACCCTGTCCCTGACGTGTCTGTCTACACGTGTACGCCTCCGCTCTGTACCCTGTCACTGACGTGTCTGTCTACACGTGCAGGCCTCCGCTCTGTACCCTGTCACTGACGTGTCTGTCTACACGTGCAGGCCTCCGCTCTGTACCCTGTCACTGACGAGTCTGTCTACACGTGTAGGCCTCCGCTCTGTACCCTGTCCCTGACGTGTCTGTCTACACGTGTACGCCTCCGCTCTGTACCCTGTCACTGACGTGTCTATCTACATGTGCAGGCCTCCGCTCTGTACCCTGTCCCTGACGTGTCTGTCTACACGTGCAGGCCTCCGCTCTGTACCCTGTCACTGACATGTCTGTCTACACGTGTAGGCCTCCGCTCTGTACCCTGTCACTGACGTGTCTGTCTACACGTGCAGGCCTCCGCTCTGTACCCTGTCACTGACGTGTCTGTCTACACGTGCAGGCCTCCGCTCTGTACCCTGTCACTGACGTGTCTGTCTACACGTGTAGGCCTCCGCTCTGTACCCTGTCACTGACGTGTCTGTCTACACGTGTAGGCCTCCGCTCTGTACCCTGTCACTGACGTGTCTGTCTACATGTGCAGGCCTCCGCTCTGTACCCTGTCACTGACGTGTCTGTCTACACGTGCAGGCCTCCGCTCTGTACCCTGTCACTGACGTGTCTGTCTACACGTGTAGGCCTCCGCTCTGTACCCTGTCACTGACGTGTCTGTCTACATGTGCAGGCCTCCGCTCTGTACCCTGTCACTGACGTGTCTGTCTACATGTGCAGGCCTCCGCTCTGTACCCTGTCACTGACGTGTCTGTCTACAAGTGCAGGCCTCCGCTCTGTACCCTGTCCCTGACGTGTCTATCTACATGTGCAGGCCTCCGCTCTGTACCCTGTCACTGACGTGTCTATCTACATGTGCAGGCCTCCGCTCTGTACCCTGTCACTGACGTGTCTATCTACATGTGCAGGCCTCCGCTCTGTACCCTGTCACTGACGTGTCTGTCTACATGTGCAGGCCTCCGCTCTGTACCCTGTCACTGACGTGTCTATCTACATGTGCAGGCCTCCGCTCTGTACCCTGTCACTGACGTGTCTATCTACACGTGTAGGCCTCCGCTCTGTACCCTGTCCCTGATGTGTCTGTCTACACGTGTAGGCCTCCGCTCTGTACCCTGTCACTGACGTGTCTGTCTACATGTGCAGGCCTCCGCTCTGTACCCTGTCACTGACGAGTCTGTCTACACGTGCAGGCCTCCGCTCTGTACCCTGTCACTGACGTGTCTGTCTACATGTGCAGGCCTCCGCTCTGTACCCTGTCCCTGACGTGTCTGTCTACACGTGCAGGCCTCCGCTCTGTACCCTGTCACTGACGTGTCTATCTACATGTGCAGGCCTCCGCTCTGTACCCTGTCACTGACGAGTCTGTCTACACGTGCAGGCCTCCGCTCTGTACCCTGTCACTGACGTGTCTGTCTACATGTGCAGGCCTCCGCTCTGTACCCTGTCCCTGACGTGTCTGTCTACACGTGCAGGCCTCCGCTCTGTACCCTGTCCATGACGTGTCTGTCTACACGTGCAGGCCTCCGCTCTGTACCCTGTCACTGACGTGTCTGTCTACACGTGCAGGCCTCCGCTCTGTACCCTGTCACTGACGAGTCTGTCTACACGTGTAGGCCTCCGCTCTGTACCCTGTCCCTGACGTGTCTGTCTACACGTGTACGCCTCCGCTCTGTACCCTGTCACTGACGTGTCTATCTACATGTGCAGGCCTCCGCTCTGTACCCTGTCCCTGACGTGTCTGTCTACACGTGCAGGCCTCCGCTCTGTACCCTGTCACTGACATGTCTGTCTACACGTGTAGGCCTCCGCTCTGTACCCTGTCACTGACGTGTCTGTCTACACGTGCAGGCCTCCGCTCTGTACCCTGTCACTGACGTGTCTGTCTACACGTGTAGGCCTCCGCTCTGTACCCTGTCACTGACGTGTCTGTCTACACGTGTAGGCCTCCGCTCTGTACCCTGTCACTGACGTGTCTATCTACATGTGCAGGCCTCCGCTCTGTACCCTGTCACTGACGTGTCTGTCTACACGTGCAGGCCTCCGCTCTGTACCCTGTCACTGACATGTCTGTCTACACGTGTAGGCCTCCGCTCTGTACCCTGTCACTGACATGTCTGTCTACACGTGTAGGCCTCCGCTCTGTACCCTGTCACTGACGTGTCTGTCTACATGTGCAGGCCTCCGCTCTGTACCCTGTCACTGACGTGTCTGTCTACACGTGTAGGCCTCCGCTCTGTAACCTGTCACTGACGTGTCTGTCTACACGTGTAGGCCTCCGCTCTGTACCCTGTCACTGACGTGTCTGTCTACACGTGTAGGCCTCCGCTCTGTACCCTGTCACTGACGTGTCTGTCTACACGTGTAGGCCTCCGCTCTGTACCCTGTCACTGACGTGTCTGTCTACATGTGCAGGCCTCCGCTCTGTACCCTGTCACTGACGTGTCTGTCTACACGTGCAGGCCTCCGCTCTGTACCCTGTCACTGACATGTCTGTCTACACGTGTAGGCCTCCGCTCTGTACCCTGTCACTGACATGTCTGTCTACACGTGTAGGCCTCCGCTCTGTACCCTGTCCCTGACGTGTCTGTCTACATGTGCAGGCCTCCGCTCTGTACCCTGTCACTGACATGTCTGTCTACACGTGTAGGCCTCCGCTCTGTACCCTGTCACTGACGTGTCTGTCTACACGTGTAGGCCTCCGCTCTGTACCCTGTCACTGACGTGTCTGTCTACATGTGCAGGCCTCCGCTCTGTACCCTGTCACTGACGTGTCTGTCTACATGTGCAGGCCTCCGCTCTGTACCCTGTCACTGACGTGTCTGTCTACACGTGCAGGCCTCCGCTCTGTACCCTGTCACTGACGTGTCTGTCTACACGTGCAGGCCTCCGCTCTGTACCCTGTCCCTGACGTGTCTGTCTACACGTGCAGGCCTCCGCTCTGTACCCTGTCACTGACGTGTCTGTCTACACGTGTAGGCCTCCGCTCTGTACCCTGTCACTGACGTGTCTGTCTACACGTGCAGGCCTCCGCTCTGTACCCTGTCACTGACATGTCTGTCTACACGTGTAGGCCTCCGCTCTGTACCCTGTCACTGACGTGTCTGTCTACATGTGCAGGCCTCCGCTCTGTACCCTGTCACTGACGTGTCTATCTACATGTGCAGGCCTCCGCTCTGTACCCTGTCACTGACGTGTCTGTCTACATGTGCAGGCCTCCGCTCTGTACCCTGTCACTGACGTGTCTGTCTACATGTGTAGGCCTCCGCTCTGTACCCTGTCACTGACGTGTCTGTCTACATGTGCAGGCCTCCGCTCTGTACCCTGTCCCTGACGTGTCTGTCTACACGTGCAGGCCTCCGCTCTGTACCCTGTCACTGACGTGTCTGTCTACATGTGCAGGCCTCCGCTCTGTACCCTGTCACTGACGTGTCTGTCTACATGTGCAGGCCTCCGCTCTGTACCCTGTCACTGACGTGTCTGTCTACATGTGCAGGCCTCCGCTCTGTACCCTGTCACTCACGTGTCTGTCTACATGTGTAGGCCTCCGCTCTGTACCCTGTCACTGACGTGTCTGTCTACATGTGCAGGCCTCCGCTCTGTACCCTGTCACTGACGTGTCTGTCTACACGTGCAGGCCTCCGCTCTGTACCCTGTCCCTGACGTGTCTGTCTACATGTGCAGGCCTCCGCTCTGTACCCTGTCACTGACGTGTCTGTCTACATGTGCAGGCCTCCGCTCTGTACCCTGTCACTGACGTGTCTATCTACATGTGCAGGCCTCCGCTCTGTACCCTGTCACTGACGTGTCTGTCTACATGTGTAGGCCTCCGCTCTGTACCCTGTCCCTGACGTGTCTGTCTACATGTGCAGGCCTCCGCTCTGTACCCTGTCACTGACATGTCTGTCTACATGTGTAGGCCTCCGCTCTGTACCCTGTCACTGACGTGTCTGTCTACATGTGTAGGCCTCCGCTCTGTACCATGTCACTGACGTGTCTGTCTACATGTGTAGGCCTCCGCTCTGTACCCTGTCACTGACGTGTCTGTCTACATGTGCAGGCCTCCGCTATGTACCCTGTCACTGACGTGTCTGTCTACATGTGCAGGCCTCCGCTATGTACCCTGTCACTGACGTGTCTGTCTACATGTGCAGGCCTCCGCTCTGTACCCTGTCACTGACGTGTCTGTCTACACGTGCAGGCCTCCGCTCTGTACCCTGTCACTGACGTGTCTGTCTACATGTGCAGGCCTCCGCTCTGTACCCTGTCACTGACGTGTCTGTCTACATGTGCAGGCCTCCGCTCTGTACCCTGTCACTGACGTGTCTGTCTACATGTGTAGGCCTCCGCTCTGTACCCTGTCACTGACGTGTCTGTCTACACGTGCAGGCCTCCGCTCTGTACCCTGTCACTGACGTGTCTGTCTACATGTGCAGGCCTCCGCTCTGTACCCTGTCACTGACGTGTCTGTCTACACGTGCAGGCCTCCGCTCTGTACCCTGTCACTGACATGTCTCTTTACACGTGCAGGCCTCCGCTCTGTACCCTGTCCCTGACATGTCTGTCTACATGTGCAGGCCTCCGCTCTGTACCCTGTCACTGACGTGTCTGTCTACACGTGTAGGCCTCCGCTCTGTACCCTGTCACTGACGTGTCTGTCTACATGTGTAGGCCTCCGCTCTGTACCCTGTCACTGACGTGTCTGTCTACATGTGTAGGCCTCCGCTCTGTACCATGTCACTGACGTGTCTGTCTACATGTGTAGGCCTCCGCTCTGTACCCTGTCCCTGACGTGTCTGTCTACATGTGCAGGCCTCCGCTCTGTACCCTGTCACTGACGTGTCTGTCTACATGTGCAGGCCTCCGCTCTGTACCCTGTCACTGACGTGTCTATCTACATGTGTAGGCCTCCGCTCTGTACCATGTCACTGACGTGTCTGTCTACATGTGTAGGCCTCCGCTCTGTACCCTGTCACTGACGTGTCTGTCTACATGTGCAGGCCTCCGCTATGTACCCTGTCACTGACGTGTCTGTCTACATGTGCAGGCCTCCGCTATGTACCCTGTCACTGACGTGTCTATCTACATGTGCAGGCCTCCGCTCTGTACCCTGTCACTGACGTGTCTGTCTACACGTGTAGGCCTCCGCTCTGTACCCTGTCCCTGACGTGTCTGTCTACACGTGTACGCCTCCGCTCTGTACCCTGTCACTGACGTGTCTATCTACATGTGCAGGCCTCCGCTCTGTACCCTGTCCCTGACGTGTCTGTCTACATGTGCAGGCCTCCGCTCTGTACCCTGTCACTGACGTGTCTGTCTACACGTGCAGGCCTCCGCTCTGTACCCTGTCCCTGACATGTCTGTCTACACGTGCAGGCCTCCGCTCTGTACCATGTCACTGACGTGTCTGTCTACATGTGTAGGCCTCCGCTCTGTACCATGTCACTGACGTGTCTGTCTACATGTGTAGGCCTCCGCTCTGTACCATGTCACTGACGTGTCTGTCTACATGTGTAGGCCTCCGCTCTGTACCATGTCACTGACGCGTCTGTCTACATGTGCAGGCCTCCGCTCTGTACCCTGTCACTGACGTGTCTGTCTACATGTGCAGGCCTCCGCTCTGTACCCTGTCACTGACGTGTTTGTCTACATGTGCAGGCCTCCGCTCTGTACCCTGTCACTGACGTTTTTGTCTACATGTGCAGGCCTCCGCTCTGTACCCTGTCACTGACGTGTCTGTCTACATGTGCAGGCCTCCGCTCTGTACCCTGTCACTGACGTGTCTGTCTACATGTGTAGGCCTCCGCTCTGTACCATGTCACTGACGTGTCTGTCTACATGTGTAGGCCTCCGCTCTGTACCATGTCACTGACGTGTCTGTCTACATGTGTAGGCCTCCGCTCTGTACCATGTCACTGACGCGTCTGTCTACATGTGCAGGCCTCCGCTCTGTACCCTGTCACTGACGTGTCTGTCTACATGTGCAGGCCTCCGCTCTGTACCCTGTCCCTGACGTGTCTGTCTACATGTGCAGGCCTCCGCTCTGTACCCTGTCACTGACGTGTCTGTCTACACGTGTAGGCCTCCGCTCTGTACCCTGTCACTGACGTGTCTGTCTACATGTGCAGGCCTCCGCTCTGTACCCTGTCACTGACGTGTCTATCTACATGTGTAGGCCTCCGCTCTGTACCCTGTCACTGACGTGTCTGTCTACATGTGCAGGCCTCCGCTCTGTACCCTGTCACTGACGTGTCTATCTACATGTGCAGGCCTCCGCTCTGTACCCTGTCACTGACGTGTTTGTCTACATGTGCAGGCCTCCGCTCTGTACCCTGTCACTGACGTGTCTATCTACATGTGCAGGCCTCCGCTCTGTACCCTGTCACTGACGTGTTTGTCTACATGTGCAGGCCTCCGCTCTGTACCCTGTCACTGACGTGTCTGTCTACATGTGCAGGCCTCCGCTCTGTACCCTGTCACTGACGTGTCTATCTACATGTGTAGGCCTCCGCTCTGTACCCTGTCACTGACGTGTCTGTCTACATGTGCAGGCCTCCGCTCTGTACCCTGTCACTGACGTGTCTATCTACATGTGCAGGCCTCCGCTCTGTACCCTGTCACTGACGTGTTTGTCTACATGTGCAGGCCTCCGCTCTGTACCCTGTCCCTGACGTGTCTATCTACATGTGCAGGCCTCCGCTCTGTACCCTGTCACTGACGTGTTTGTCTACATGTGCAGGCCTCCGCTCTGTACCCTGTCCCTGACGTGTCTGTCTACACGTGTAGGCCTCCGCTCTGTACCCTGTCCCTGACGTGTCTGTCTACACGTGTAGGCCTCCGCTCTGTACCCTGTCCCTGACGTGTCTGTCTACATGTGCAGGCCTCCGCTCTGTACCCTGTCACTGACGTGTCTGTCTACACGTGTAGGCCTCCGCTCTGTACCCTGTCACTGACGTGTCTGTCTACACGTGTAGGCCTCCGCTCTGTACCCTGTCCCTGACGTGTCTGTCTACATGTGCAGGCCTCCGCTCTGTACCCTGTCACTGACGTGTCTGTCTACACGTGTAGGCCTCCGCTCTGTACCCTGTCACTGACGTGTCTGTCTACACGTGCAGGCCTCCGCTCTGTACCCTGTCCCTGACGTGTCTGTCTACATGTGTAGGCCTCCGCTCTGTACCCTGTCCCTGACGTGTCTGTCGACACGTGCAGGCCTCCGCTCTGTACCCTGTCACTGACGTGTCTGTCTACATGTGCAGGCCTCAGCTCTGTACCCTGTCACTGACGTGTCTATCTACATGTGCAGGCCTCCGCTCTGTACCCTGTCACTGACGTGTCTGTCTACATGTGCAGGCCTCCGCTCTGTACCCTGTCACTGACGTGTCTGTCTACATGTGCAGGCCTCCGCTCTGTACCATGTCCCTGACGTGTCTGTCTACATGTGCAGGCCTCCGCTCTGTACCCTGTCACTGACGTGTCTGTCTACATGTGTAGGCCTCCGCTCTGTACCCTGTCACTGACGTGTCTGTCTACATGTGCAGGCCTCCGCTCTGTACCCTGTCACTGACGTGTCTGTCTACATGTGCAGGCCTCCGCTCTGTACCCTGTCACTGACATGTCTGTCTACATGTGTAAGCCTCCGCTCTGTACCCTGTCCCTGACGTGTCTGTCTACATGTGCAGGCCTCCGCTCTGTACCCTGTCACTGACATGTCTGTCTACATGTGTAGGCCTCCGCTCTGTACCCTGTCACTGACGTGTCTGTCTACATGTGCAGGCCTCCGCTCTGTACCCTGTCACTGACGTGTCTATCTACACGTGCAGGCCTCCGCTCTGTACCCTGTCACTGACGTGTCTGTCTACACGTGCAGGCCTCCGCTCTGTACCCTGTCCCTGACGTGTCTGTCTACACGTGCAGGCCTCCGCTCTGTACCCTGTCACTGACGTGTCTGTCTACACGTGCAGGCCTCCGCTCTGTACCCTGTCACTGACGTGTCTGTCTACATGTGTAGGCCTCCGCTCTGTACCCTGTGTGATGTATAATGTCGGCAAGATATGTTTTCTGTTGCAATGTGCTAACAAATCCTCCATCCTAGGACATTGTAAACTGTCAGTAGTAGGAATTCCTTCCCCCCCAGGTTTTATCAACCCTGCCACTTCCTCTGGAAGAGCAGGAATGTTAATTAGCTAGACCATCTTCCTCACACCATTTGGCTTCTCTCAGCTGAAAGAGAAAATGCGGGAAAAAGGTCTTTGTTTGAAATAAAACTTTAAGAGCCTGCCCTGCGAAAACCGTACCAAGTAGAGATATGAAAATCATATTTTTGTAACCTGAGCGGTCCCAGCTTCGAGACCGCGTATGTTTCAAAGTTCTACCCTGTCCAGAACATGAGATAGGATTTGCGCCCAAATGGATGGTCATATCGCATAGATGTTTGATGTTTTCTTGATGGGCTCATTACGCTGGGAAACATGATACCACTGATGAGTCCATACCAGCTTCTCCTATAAAGTTATAGCTAATCTAAGTTTTGTAGCCAAAACATAACTTGGATAAGAGAGGTGGGATCAACCCAGAATGCCCCTCTCTGTGATGTCACATAGGAAAGTCTATAAGGCATTCCCTGGCAGAACCAGCTCAGAACAGCTCAAGTCGTCGTGCTAGAAAGATCCAGATGAGCGGAGAAGTGCAGCTCCGCCTCCACCCACCTTAGCCGCATGGTCTGCCTAAGGAACAATATGGAACTGTGAGTGTAATCTCTTTGTTTTCTCCACTTTTATTTTATACCTGTACTGTACATATTTTATGTCTCAATTTTATAGCAACTTTTATCTGTAATCACTGTCCTCTTTCGGAAAATAAATGAAATTATTTAGATCTGTCTCCATGCTCTAAGAATCGAACTATACGCCTTTGATAGATAATCGCTACTAATTCAAGGGGTTTGCCACGGACCCTCTTAATTTAACACTGTGAATTAAGTAACCGTGACTGGTGGCAGCGCGTTGTGTACGGCTATTACGGCTTGCTGGCAGTACAGAAGGGTCTTATATTGCTGAATAAGGGTCTGCGGCCACAGCATTGATAATTCCCTTACTGCAGAAGCCTAATTGCCGGTTCACAACAGGCAGCCCGTCCGGCGACCAATTATCCTAGGTGCAGTTCCCTGACTGACCTGAGGGTAAGGGGGGCGCCGGAGAGCTGTGCGTTCCAAGGTGGAACTGAGAAAGTGGGATATACACAAATCCCCGCAGTACTTGGAAGATTGATAGCAGTGGTGGGGCATCCAAATTAAACTCCCCCTGCGGCAAATTGTAGAGCGAGATTAGCTTGCTGGATATTTTTGTCACATGGTGCCAGTGGTGGGATAACTAAGATAAGCCCCACTGCGCCTGTGATAGCCGTGTGCCGGCATTGTGTCACGTCCCTCCGTCCGCTGATACACCGGTGTCAGTGGTGGGATTGTGACATAGTGGTGACACAGGGTCCGCTGTCCGTCGCGTTTTGGTGGCAGCGGGACCCCCGTTAGTCGTCGCCCGTAAGTGGACGAACGGCCGTGGGCTGTTCGTCACATATTGGTGGCAGCGGTGGGATTGTGGCATAGTGGTGACACAGGGTCCGCTGTCCGTCGCGTTTTGGTGGCAGCGGGACCCCCGTTAGTGTCGCCCGTAAGTAGACGAACGGCGGTGGGCTGTTCGTCACATATTGGTGGCAGAGCGGTGGGATAATCCTAGAGCATTAGTGATTTGGTTTGAGCAATCATTCCTCTCACTAAAGACCTGCACGGTTCCTGCGGGAATCCTGCATCATAGGTTTTGGAGAACAGACTCAGTGGTTACTAGTCCTGAGACATTAGTGTGTACTTGCAAGTATCCCCCTCCCGTTTCTTCGTTTTTCTTTTTCTATCTTTTATTTGGCAACCATGGCGGCGATGACAGTGGAGTGGTATCAGAAGCAGAAAAAGGACACCCTTGCTGGGTTATGCACGTACCGAGGCATAGACGCCGCAGGCGGAACCAAAGATCAAATGATCGCGGCTCTAGTGCAGCTGGACAACGACCAGAATCCAGCGAGCGCAGAAGTTGGCCCAAGTTGCCATGGGGCTGCAGCAGAGGCTCCACTCCTGAGCGCTGGCCCCACATTCAACCGGAACGGGGTGGACCCCTATCTGCAAATGGCCTTGGACGAACTCCCCGCCGAAGACAAGGATGGGCGGGTGAGGCTGATCCAGCAATATCGGCAGGAGGCCCAAGCCGAACGTGAGCGCCAAGCTGAGGCTGAGAGAGCCGAGCGCCAGGCGCAGAGGGCCCATGAACTGGAGGTACTCCAGCGGGGTGGGAATGCCCCCACAGCCCGAAGCAGTGAGCCCAGCAGCGTCCAGACTCCTAAACCCCGGCCAGAGCATTTTCCCGTGATGGAAAAGGATGGGGACTTGGACACATTTCTGCGAGCCTTTGAGAAAGCCTGCAGACAGTACCAGCTGCCTAGAGACCAATGGGCAAGGTATTTGACCCCAGGGCTAAAAGGCAAAGCCCTGGAGGCATTTGCTTCTCTTCCGCCAGAAGCCGATGACGACTATGATGCCATAAAGCAGGCGCTGATCGCCAAATACCGGCTGACACCTGAGGTATACCGAAAGAAGTTCCGGCACCTCCAACGTGGCCCACACGATAGCTACAGTGATGTGGTGCAAGGACTCAGGACCCACTTTGACCAGTGGATCCATGGACTGTCCGTTGAAACCTTTGAGCAGCTACGGGACCTGATGATCAAAGACCAGTTCCTGCATCTCTGCCCAGCTGAGGTCCGACAGTTCATCCTGGACCGCGAACCAACGAACGCGGACAAAGCGGCGCAGATCGCCGACAACCACGAGGCCAACCGGAAGCCCGAGACGCGGAGGCCAGTCGCCACCAGCTGGAAAGGGGGTAAGCCAGCAACCAACCCCAATGCCCCAGCTAGCCGTCCCTCCGGAGGACCTGTCCCTGTTGCCAACAACAGGCCGGCTACTGACAGTCGCCTGTGTCACCACTGCAAGCGGCCTGGTCACTTCTCTTACACCTGTCCGGATAGGCCGAAGAACCCCCCAGCCAAGGCCCCCGGGCCCAACGCCTCTGTTCTTTTGGTGGGAGGTGTGGTTGGGAGGGCTGACGACAACGTTCAACCTGTTCAGGTGGGGGCCCGTCTTGCTACAGGCCTCAAGGACACCGGGGCTGAACGAACCCTCATCCGTCCTGGACTGGCGGCCCCTGAAGAGTTTGTTGAGGGGAAAACCCTGACTGTCACCGGGATTGGAGGCACCCGTTGTCCCTTGCCAGTGGCACGAGTTTTTCTTGATTGGGGTGCCGGGAGCGGGTTGAGGGAGGTGGGAGTGTCTGAAAATTTGCCCACTGATGTTTTATTGGGGACTGACTTGGGGAGGATGGTTGCATACTACGTCCCTGACACCCTTCCCCAAACTGATAATAAGGGTAACGTTAACCCTGATGATGATGATGATGGGAAACTGAATGTGTTACCTGCTAATGCCTTGATGAGTAATGATGCAACTAACAACCATTCTTTCCCCAGGTATGATGCTGATGCTGATGTGAATGTACCAAAGCAAACTGATAACCATTCTTTTCCTAGGAATGATGATGTTGATGTATCTGTGCCGACTGAACCCGTTAACCCTTTCTTTGAAACGGTAGATGTGTCCACAGGTACCGAGGTGCTCAGCCCCGTCACTCTGCGGAGTGAGACGGCTGAGGAACCCCTGGCAGGAGCAAGCAACGGTGCTCAAGAGAATGGGGAGGTGCATGGGGACCATGAGGAAGGTAATGCCATGCAGCTGACCAGTGCCACCGAGGAAGGTAACTGGCCCATAAGTAGCACTGCTCCTGAAGTGTTGGGGGTGGATGGGGAGGGAGAGCCCAGGGCAGCACCGGCTGGTGGGTCTGTAGAAATCCCCAGGGAGACAGCATACATAGCAGCTGTCACACGCAGTCAGAGTGCCCAGATCGCAGGTAACGCACTGTCTTCTGGACCCTCTGCTGCTACAGGAGAGACTGAACCAGAGGTGAACCCAGAGCCGGTTCCAGAGGGTCCCAGTAAAGAGGGGACCCTGATGTCACTTCTGGCAGCCTCCAGCATGGAGTTCCAGGCTGCTCTGCACTCAGATGCCAGCCTGGAGAAATTGAGAGGTCTCGCCGAGACGCCCACCTCCAAGTCTGATAAGGAGAGGGTGTTCTGGGAACGAGGAAGGTTGTACCGGGAGACAGTACCCGGAGATCCTAAAAAGGAGTGGTTGAGGGAAAGACAGCTGGTCGTCCCCTATCAGTTCAGAACTGAGTTGTTGCGGATTGCCCATGAGATTCCACTCGCTGGACACTTGGGGATCAGCAAAACAAAGGCACGGCTGTCTCAACACTTCTATTGGCCCCAGATGGGGACAGATGTAACACACTACTGCCGCTCCTGTGCCACCTGTCAAAAAGTGGGTAAGGCGGGGCCTGCTCTTAAGGCTCCCCTTATTCCTTTGCCGGTGATAGAGGAGCCTTTCCAGAGAATCGCGGTGGACCTTGTAGGACCGCTGTCCGTCCCCAGCAGCTCCGGAAAGCGATACATTCTCACCGTGGTAGACTACGCTACCCGGTACCCAGAGGCAGTAGCTCTGTCTTCAACCAGGGCAGATAAGGTGGCTGACGCACTGGTGACCATCTTTTCAAGAGTAGGATTTCCCAGGGAGATGCTTACCGATCAAGGGCCCCAATTCATGTCTCGCCTAATGGAGGCTCTCTGTGAGAAAATGCAGGTGACGCACCTGGTATCGAGTCCGTATCACCCACAGACTAATGGTTTGTGTGAACGCTTCAACGGTACCCTCAAACAGATGCTCCGCATACTGGTTGAGACCCAAGGGCGCGACTGGGAGCGGTACCTCCCACACCTGCTGTTCGCTTACAGAGAAGTTCCGCAGGCCTCGACCGGGTTCTCCCCCTTCGAGCTCCTGTATGGCAGGCGAGTCCGGGGACCCCTTGGGTTGATAAGAGAATCCTGGGAAGATGAGCCAAACCCCACAGAAGTGTCCATCGTGGATTATGTCATGCGCTTCCGTGACAAGATGCAGACCTTGACGCAGTTGGTGCATGACAACATGACGCAGGCTCAGGCTGACCAGAAGCACTGGTACGACCAGAACGCCCGGGAGCGGACCTACCAGGTGGGTCAAAAGGTGTGGGCGCTGGTCCCTGTACCAACGGATAAGCTTCAGGCAGCCTGGGAAGGCCCGTACGTCGTCCACCAACAGCTCAACCCGGTCACCTACGTGGTCACGCTTGACCATGCTCGGGGTAGGCGCAAGGCCTTTCACGTCAACATGCTGAAGGCGCACTACGAACGTGAAGCTTGCATCCTACCGGTCTGCAATCTGCCAGAGGATGGGGAGGAAGATTCCCTCCTGGACATGCTGGCCCAGGCCAAGGCCAATGGGTCCATTGAGGACATGGAGATAAGTGGTTCGCTCACCGTGTCCCAGCGGTTGCAGTTGATGGCCACCCTGGAACTCTTCCGGCCCGTGTTCACCAACCGTCCTGGGAGGACGGAGTTAGCGGTTCATGAGGTGGACACCGGGAATCATGCCCCATTACGGCGAACACCTTATCGGATCTCTGAAACGGTGCAACAAGTCATGCGCCAAGAGGTCGATGAGATGTTAAGGCTGGGAGTGATTCGACGGTCAAAAGGTGAGTGGGCTTCACCTGTAGTCCTCGTGCCTAAAAAGGATCGAACCACCCGGTTCTGCGTGGACTACAGGGGGCTCAACGCCATCACAACCTCTGATGCCCACCCAATGCCGCGCATCGAGGATCTGCTCGAGCGGTTGACAAACGCCAACTACATATCCATCATGGATTTGAGTCGGGGATACTGGCAGATTCCCCTGAGCCCTGAGGCGCAGGAGAAATCCGCCTTTATCACCCCCTTTGGACTGTACGAGTCCACGGTCATGCCCTTCGGCATGAAGAATGCCCCTGCCACTTTCCAGCGGATGGTCAACCACCTGCTTCGGGGACTGGAGGAGTACGCCGTGGCGTACTTAGACGATATTGCCGTCTTCAGTTCCACCTGGGAGGAACACCTTCAGCACCTCCAGGAGGTGCTCAAGCGTCTTCACCAGGCAGGCCTGACCATCAAGCCGGGGAAGTGCCAGATAGGCATGCGCAAGGTCCACTACCTGGGGCACCGGGTAGGCGGGGGTTCCATGAGTCCGGAGCCAGGAAAAGTGGACGCAATCGTGTCCTGGCCCACCCCCAGGACCAAGAAACAGGTGAAGTCCTTCTTGGGCACTGCAGGGTACTATAGGCGGTTCGTACAGGACTATAGCGCCCTTGCCAAACCCTTGACTGACCTCACCAAGCAGAGGCTACCCCAAACAGTCAACTGGACAGATGACTGTGAGGCGGCTTTCCAAGCTTTGAAAGCAGCCCTGTGCAACTCTCCAGTGTTGAGAGCAGTCGACAGCAGTCGCCCGTTTCTGGTACAGACCGACGCCAGCGAGTTTGGCCTCGGTGCTGTGCTTAGCCAGGTCGACTCGGGGGACCAAGAGCACCCCGTGTTGTACCTGAGCCGGAAACTTTTGCCGAGGGAAGTGGCATACTCGACCATCGAGAAGGAGTGTCTGGCCATGGTGTGGGCACTGCAGCGTTTGCAGCCCTACCTGTATGGGCGCGCCTTCACGGTGGTAACCGACCACAACCCTCTGAGCTGGTTGCACACAGTGTCCGGAACCAATGGAAGATTGCTCCGCTGGAGCCTTGCCCTTCAACAGTACGATTTTACTGTAAAACACAGGAAGGGCAGTGAAAACGGCAATGCCGATGGGTTGTCCCGCCGGGGCGAACCCGCTGAGGTGCGCATGGCCGATTACCGAGAGGTAATGCCTCCTTAGCGCCCTCTTAAGGGGGGAGGTGTGATGTATAATGTCGGCAAGATATGTTTTCTGTTGCAATGTGCTAACAAATCCTCCATCCTAGGACATTGTAAACTGTCAGTAGTAGGAATTCCTTCCCCCCCAGGTTTTATCAACCCTGCCACTTCCTCTGGAAGAGCAGGAATGTTAATTAGCTAGACCATCTTCCTCACACCATTTGGCTTCTCTCAGCTGAAAGAGAAAATGCGGTAAAAAGGTCTTTGTTTGAAATAAAACTTTAAGAGCCTGCCCTGCGAAAACCGTACCAAGTAGAGATATGAAAATCATATTTTTGTAACCTGAGCGGTCCCAGCTTCGAGACCGCGTATGTTTCAAAGTTCTACCCTGTCCAGAACATGAGATAGGATTTGCGCCCAAATGGATGGTCATATCGCATAGATGTTTGATGTTTTCTTGATGGGCTCATTACGCTGGGAAACATGATACCACTGATGAGTCCATACCAGCTTCTCCTATAAAGTTATAGCTAATCTAATTTTTTTACTTTTTTATTCCAGGATATTTGTTTTGTGTTTTGCTTTTGGTTTTCTCTGTGTAAAGGTCATGTGTTCATATGCAATTACATTTTGCATGCACATTAATTTACTTTTTCTGCTCAGACCCAGTTTCTCATTTGTTTCATTGCGCATTCTGTGCATATAAGGGTGTGACCGCCCTGTTTCTGAGTTGGAAAATCCATCCTGTCTGGCCTATACTATTACTGGTGGTTCAGTCCCTCTGCCCTCGTTCACATTTACGTCACTTGACAAGTGGAAAGGTTTTAAATACAAGAGTTAGGACTGTCCCACAAGGGTTGCCGTGACGTGGCGGGATGGCTTCTACATTATTTTGATCAAAATTATGTTAACTAAATACCCTTATTATTACTATTATTACTACCTTCATGCAATTTTTGCAATATATTTTTTTACTTTTTTATTCCAGGATATTTGTTTTGTGTTTTGTTTTTGGTTTTCTCTGTGTAAAGGTCATGTGTTCATATGCAATTACATTTTGCATGCACATTAATTTACTTTTTCTGCTCAGACCCAGTTTCTCATTTGTTTCATTGTGCATTCTGTGCATATAAGGGTGTGACCGCCCTGTTTCTGAGTTGGAAAATCCATCCTGTCTGGCCTATACTATTACTGGTGGTTCAGTCCCTCTGCCCTCGTTCACATTTACGTCACTTGACAAGTGGAAAGGTTTAAAATACAAGAGTTAGGACTGTCCCACAAGGGTTGCCGTGACGTGGCGGGATGGCTTCTACATTATTTTGATCAAAATTATGTTAACTAAATACCCTTATTATTACTATTATTACTACCTTCATGCAATTTTTGCAATATAATTTTTTTACTTTTTTATTCCAGGATATTTGTTTTGTGTTTTGCTTTTGGTTTTCTCTAATCTAAGTTTTGTAGCCAAAACATAACTTGGATAAGAGAGGTGGGATCAACCCAGAATGCCCCTCTCTGTGATGTCACATAGGAAAGTCTATAAGGCATTCCCTGGCAGAACCAGCTCAGAACAGCTCAAGTCGTCGTGCTAGAAAGATCCAGATGAGCGGAGAAGTGCAGCTCCGCCTCCACCCACCTTAGCCGCATGGTCTGCCTAAGGAACAATATGGAACTGTGAGTGTAATCTCTTTGTTTTCTCCACTTTTATTTTATACCTGTACTGTACATATTTTATGTCTCAATTTTATAGCAACTTTTATCTGTAATCACTGTCCTCTTTCGGAAAATAAATGAAATTATTTAGATCTGTCTCCATGCTCTAAGAATCAAACTATACGCCTTTGATAGATAATCGCTACTAATTCAAGGGGTTTGCCACGGACCCTCTTAATTTAACACTGTGAATTAAGTAACCGTGACTGGTGGCAGCGCGTTGTGTACGGCTATTACGGCTTGCTGGCAGTACAGAAGGGTCTTATATTGCTGAATAAGGGTCTGCGGCCACAGCATTGATAATTCCCTTACTGCAGAAGCCTAATTGCCGGTTCACAACAGGCAGCCCGTCCGGCGACCAATTATCCTAGGTGCAGTTCCCTGACTGACCTGAGGGTAAGGGGGGCGCCGGAGAGCTGCGCGTTCCAAGGTGGAACTGAGAAAGTGGGATATACACAAATCCCCGCAGTACTTGGAAGATTGATAGCAGTGGTGGGGCATCCAAATTAAACTCCCCCTGCGGCAAATTGTAGAGCGAGATTAGCTTGCTGGATATTTTTGTCACATGGTGCCAGTGGTGGGATAACTAAGATAAGCCCCACTGCGCCTGTGATAGCCGTGTGCCGGCATTGTGTCACGTCCCTCCGTCCGCTGATACACCGGTGTCAGTGGTGGGATTGTGACATAGTGGTGACACAGGGTCCGCTGTCCGTCGCGTTTTGGTGGCAGCGGGACCCCCGTTAGTCGTCGCCCGTAAGTGGACGAACGGCCGTGGGCTGTTCGTCACACCCTGTCACTGACGTGTCTGTCTACACGTGTAGGCCTCCGCTCTGTACCATGTCACTGACGTGTCTGTCTACACGTGCAGGCCTCTGCTCTGTACCATGTCACTGACGTGTCTGTCTACATGTGTAGGCCTCCGCTCTGTACCATGTCACTGACGTGTCTGTCTACATGTGTAGGCCTCCGCTCTGTACCATGTCACTGACGTGTCTGTCTACATGTGTAGGCCTCCGCTCTGTACCATGTCACTGACGTGTCTGTCTACATGTGCAGGCCTCCGCTCTGTACCCTGTCCCTGACATGTCTGTCTACATGTGCAGGCCTCCGCTCTGTACCCTGTCACTGACGTGTCTGTCTACATGTGCAGGCCTCCGATCTGTACCCTGTCCCTGACGTGTCTGTCTACATGTGTAGGCCTCCGCTCTGTACCCTGTCACTGACGTGTTTGTCTACATGTGCAGGCCTCCGCTCTGTACCCTGTCACTGACGAGTCTGTCTACACGTGTAGGCCTCCGCTCTGTACCCTGTCACTGACGTGTCTATCTACATGTGCAGGCCTCCGCTCTGTACCCTGTCACTGACGTGTCTGTCTACATGTGCAGGCCTCCGCTCTGTACCCTGTCACTGACGTGTCTATCTACATGTGCAAGCCTCCGCTCTGTACCCTGTCACTGACGTGTCTGTCTACATGTGCAGGCCTCCGCTCTGTACCCTGTCACTGACGTGTCTATCTACATGTGTAGGCATCCGCTCTGTACCCTGTCACTGACGTGTCTGTCTACATGTGCAGGCCTCCGCTCTGTACCCTGTCACTGACGTGTCTGTCTACATGTGCAGGCCTCCGCTCTGTACCCTGTCACTGACGTGTCTGTCTACATGTGCAGGCCTCCGCTCTGTACCCTGTCACTGACGTGTCTGTCTACATGTGCAGGCCTCCGCTCTGTACCCTGTCACTGACGTGTCTATCTACATGTGCAGGCCTCCGCTCTGTACCCTGTCACTGACGTGTCTGTCTACATGTGCAGGCCTCCGCTCTGTACCCTGTCACTGACGTGTCTGTCTACACGTGTAGGCCTCCGCTCTGTACCCTGTCACTGACGTGTCTGTCTACATGTGCAGGCCTCCGCTCTGTACCCTGTCACTGACGTGTCTATCTACATGTGCAGGCCTCCGCTCTGTACCCTGTCACTGACGTGTCTGTCTACATGTGCAGGCCTCCGCTCTGTACCATGTCACTGACGTGTCTGTCTACACGTGCAGGCCTCCGCTCTGTACCCTGTCACTGACGAGTCTGTCTACACGTGTAGGCCTCCGCTCTGTACCCTGTCCCTGACGTGTCTGTCTACATGTGTAGGCCTCCGCTCTGTACCCTGTCACTGACGTGTCTATCTACATGTGCAGGCCTCCGCTCTGTACCCTGTCCCTGACGTGTCTGTCTACATGTGCAGGCCTCCGCTCTGTACCCTGTCACTGACGTGTCTGTCTACACGTGCAGGCCTCCGCTCTGTACCCTGTCACTGACATGTCTGTCTACACGTGTAGGCCTCTGCTCTGTACCCTGTCACTGACTTGTCTGTCTACATGTGTAGGCCTCCGCTCTGTACCCTGTCACTGACGTGTCTATCTACATGTGCAGGCCTCCGCTCTGTACCCTGTCACTGACGTGTCTGTCTACATGTGCAGGCCTCCGCTCTGTACCCTGTCACTGACGTGTCTGTCTACATGTGCAGGCCTCCGCTCTGTACCCTGTCCCTGACGTGTCTGTCTACGCATGCAGGCCTCCGCTCTGTACCCTGTCACTGACGTGTCTGTCTACATGTGTAGGCCTCCGCTCTGTACCGTCACTGACGTGTCTGTCTACATGTGCAGGCCTCCGCTCTGTACCCTGTCACTGACGTGTCTGTCTACATGTGTAGGCCTCCGCTCTGTACCCTGTCCCTGACGTGTCTGTCTACATGTGCAGGCCTCCGCTCTGTACCCTGTCCCTGACGTGTCTGTCTACACGTGCAGGCCTCCGCTCTGTACCCTGTCACTGACGTGTCTGTCTACATGTGCAGGCCTCCGCTCTGTACCCTGTCACTGACGTGTCTGTCTACATGTGTAGGCCTCCGCTCTGTACCCTGTCACTGACGTGTCTGTCTACATGTGCAGGCCTCCGCTCTGTACCCTGTCACTGACGTGTCTGTCTACATGTGCAGGCCTCCGCTCTGTACCCTGTCACTGACGTGTCTGTCTACATGTGCAGGCCTCCGCTCTGTACCCTGTCACTGACGTGTCTGTCTACATGTGCAGGCCTCCGCTCTGTACCCTGTCACTGACGTGTCTGTCTACATGTGTAGGCCTCCGCTCTGTACCCTGTCCCTGACGTGTCTGTCTACACGTGCAGGCCTCCGCTCTGTACCCTGCCACTGACGTGTCTGTCTACATGTGCAGGCCTCCGCTCTGTACCGTCACTGACGTGTCTATCTACATGTGCAGGCCTCCGCTCTGTACCCTGTCACTGACGTGTCTGTCTACACGTGCAGGCCTCCGCTCTGTACCCTGTCACTGACATGTCTGTCTACACGTGTAGGCCTCCGCTCTGTACCCTGTCACTGACGTGTCTGTCTACATGTGCAGGCCTCCGCTCTGTACCCTGTCACTGACGTGTCTGTCTACATGTGTAGGCCTCCGCTCTGTACCCTGTCACTGACGTGTCTATCTACATGTGCAGGCCTCCGCTCTGTACCCTGTCACTGTGTTAAATATTAATAATCCGTTAATTTCTTATAAGACCCAGTTCTGTAGAATGCTTTAGCTTACATGACATAGGCTATTTTTAAGCTTGGCTCATGGTAGAAAGACAGCTCCATATATGTAGAGACCACGTGCTTTAGGAGACATATATAATTCATGGCTAACTGTAGAGGTCGCTCCTCTTCTTCCCTCACCATCATGAGAAACAGACGCAAGATGACATGACATAACAGCTGGTATATTACTTGACGGCGATGTGAGAAGCCGAACTGAGACACAGCAGCCATTTGCTATTCAGGATCTCGGAGAGAAGAAGAATACATGTTGCTTTTGCCATTTGGGATCTCAGAGCATGATCTAATGGACAATTTCTCTTTCACCTATTTTTATTCACCTGTTTTTCTGTAATAACCTTTCTTTGATGGAAGAAACCAAATAAACCACTATATTTTTATCTGGTAACTAGTCCTGAGTATTTTACAGGATATGCATTATTTTACATTGGAGAGCCAGCCAGATCTGAATTTTTGTACTTTTTTGCGGATTTCCCTCAACTTGCACACACGGGGGATTGGACTTTGCTAACGTCAAATCATATGTGCAAGTTATCGGGAATTCCACTACTTACAAGAATCACATAGAACCTAGAAGTAAGAAGTACCAGATAGATTGAGAAGTACTACAAGTGCCAAAAGTACCAGACCTAAGCCAGACGTGTGAAGACAGGAACCCAGCGTTGTCCATCAAAGGAGCTGAGACATTTCAAGGTAAGATAAAATGGATGTCATTAATTGTCTTGCTAAGCAGAGTAAATTGAAATTTAAGTCTGTAGACAATTCTAATTCAGAAGTTTTATGGTTAAGTTTATATGCCGAGTGTGAACTCGAGAATCAGAGGTTAGATTCTAAGTTTTTCAATAGAGAAAGAGAGAGATTAAAAAATATTCTACAGATGGTAGATATATTTCATAGATCTGTGTCAGAGAAATCTAAAAATGATTGTGTAGAGGATAGTGATATTCCCGAGATTCACTGTAATGTGGAGAAACAGTTACAAGTAGTAGCAGCTATTGAAGGTGACCTTGCAGATGTGGAACAAGATGGAGAAGTAGGAGGAGACTTCAGAACTGACGTAGAGGACGTACAAGGGAAAGACGTACCACTAAAAATAGAAGACTCACAGGCCCAAATCCGAAGTAGCGTGAGGAAGGATTTGATAAAGATATGCCAAATAATTCCTGCTTATGACAACAAAATAGATGTTTATAGAAACTCTGAGATCTTTGAAAGTTGTTCTGGAAAATTTGATTTATCTAACGAGGAGAAGAATCAGTTGTTCAAAATGTGGATCCCTGTAAATTTTGCAAGGAGATTGTCTTTAAAGTTATCTG